>NC_053025.1:483488909-483526448 GCF_003073215.2 Triticum urartu
GCCCTAGGATTCCTTTTGAATGGCTTTTTGACCGGATTTAGAGCTCTGAATCCGGCATTAACTGCCGTATCCTCAGCATTGTCGCCGTTAATGCGGCGCTTCTGCTTGTTGCGACGCGACCTGCCACTACTGTCCCTGGTATCCGAATTACCAGGGTTCTTGGTCATATTGTTGCTACGGAGCAAGCCAGCTTGTCTTCTCCCGCGCAAAAACGGGTCATGAGTGTCGTGAGTGCTGCCATAGACTTCGGCTTTTCCTGTCCATGGTGCCGGGCAAGCCACTCGTCACGGATATTGTGCTTGAAGGCTGCTAGGGCCTCAGCGTCCGGATAGTCGACTATTTGATTTTTCTTTGTTAGGAACCGTGTCCGGAATTGCCTGGCCGATTCCTCTGGCTGCTGAATTACATGACTTAGGTCATCGGCGTCTGGGGGTCGCACGTAAGTGCCCTGGAAATTGTCGAGGAATGCGGCTTCCAGGTCCTCCCAAATACTGATTGATCCTGTTGGCAAGCTGTTAAGCCAATGCCGAGCTGGTCCTTTAAGCTTGAGTGGGAGGTATTTGATGGCGTGGAAATCATCGCCGCGGGCCATGTGGATATGAAGGAGATAATCCTCGATCCATACCGCAGGATCTGTTGTGCCATCATATGATTCGCTGTTTACGGGTTTGAAACCCTCGGGGATTTGATGATCCATTATTTCGTCTGTGAAGCATAGTGGGTGTGCGGCGCCTCTATACTGGGCTATATCACGACGTAGGTCCAATGAGCTTTGTCTACTATGTTCGGCCCTGCCGAATTTGTGGCTGGCGTGACGGTGACCGTCTCGAGTCGTGGGGCACCCACGCGATCCGTAGATCGATCTTGTTTGCCTTGCCTTGTCCTCCAACATATCTCGCAGGTCCGGCGCATTTTCCCGTGCCTTGGTACGGGGTGCGGCTTGAGTGGAGGGCCGAGAGGCCTCTCTGTCGGCCACGAGGTGGCCGATCGGCCGTATCGAGTGCAGGTGATGTAGGTTTAAGTGCTTCCTCCTCTAATCGGGGTAGCAACCTGCGCTTTGGGTAGCTCTTGGAGGGGCGTTCGAGTTTATGCTCTTCGGCCGCAAGGACTTCAGTCCATCTGTCGACTAGCAAATCTTGATCAGCTCTAAGCTGTTGCTGTTTTTTCTTGAGGCTTCTTGCCGTGGCCATAAGCCTGCGTTGAAAACGCTCTTGCTCGACGGGATCCTCTGGCACGACGAATTCGTCGTCGTCGAGGCTTGCCTCGTCTTCGGAGGGAGGCATATAATTATCGTCCTCGACCTCTCTGTCTGCCGCTCTCTCATGAGGGCTGGTTTCTCCATCCTCCTGTGCTAAATCTTGCTGGAGGGGGTTTTCTTCGGCACTTTCCGGAGTATTATTATCTCCCGTGCTGGAATCACCGTATTTGTTTTGGCGGGATTTTGAGCGGCGCCGCTGACGCCGGCGCTTAGGCTGTTTCTTGGAGGGGTCATCCTCCGCTGTTCCATCGCCATCTCCTTCTTTTGGGGTGTCCACCATGTATATGTCATATGACGAGGTGGCTTTCCAGGGCCCATAGGCGCTGGTTCTTCATCGTCTCCTTCATCGGCGTCCATACCGTCGATGTCTTCGGAGTCGAAGTCGAGCATGTCGGTTAAATCGTCGACAGTGGCTACAAAGTGGGTGGTGGGTGGGCTTTGAATTTCTTCATCGTCGTACCCCAACCTTGCTGACCGTAGTCCGGCCAGGGCTCTCCTGATAAAGAGAGAGACTTCAGTGTCTTCAGAATATCGCCGAAAGGCGAGTGCTGAAAGATGTCCGCGGCAGTAAACTCCATGATCGGCGCCCAATCGGATTCGATCGGCAGGGGCGCGGAGGGTTCGGAGTCCGGAGAGGAGTCCGGCTCCTTGGAGTCACGAGTCTCGCGGAGTGCGGGGCTGGTGTTCGGCTCGATCGCCGTTGGGATCGCAGCCCCCGAGGCGGCGTCCAACCACCCATCCTCGATCGGCGCAGTTGGCTCCGAATTAAGGGTCGAAGCCGATGCGGGTGCGGCCTCCAGGGCACTGTTCGGCGACAGAGCTAGATCATGCTCGTCGTGACAGTGCGGCGGCGCTCGGCAGTGGCTCGAATCCGTCGAAGATCAAGTCCCCGCGGATGTCAGCCGTGTAGTTTAAACTTCCAAATCTGACCTGACGGCCAGGGGTAGCTTTCGATCTGCTCCAGATGGCCAAGTGAATTGGCCCGCAGTGCGAAGCCGCCGAAGATGAAGATCTGTCCGGGGAGGAAGGTCTCACCCTGGACTGCATCGCTATTGATGATCGTAGGAGCCATCAAGCCTGACGGCGACGACACAGAGGAACTCTCAATGAAAGCACCAATGTCGGTGTCAAAACCGGCGGATCTCGGGTAGGGGGTCCCGAACTGTGCGTCTAGGCCGGATGGTAACAGGAGGCAAGGGACACGAAGTTTTACCCAGGTTCGGGCCCTCTCGATGGAGGTAAAACCCTACGTCCTGCTTGATTAATATTGATGATATGGGTAGTACAAGAGTAGATCTACCACGAGATCAGAGGCTAAACCCTAGAAGCTAGCCTATGGTATGATTGTTGTTGTGTATGTTTGTCCTACGGACTAAAACCCTCCGGTTTATATAGACACCGGAGAGGGTTAGGGTTACACAAAGTCGGTTACAATGGTAGGAGATCTGCATATCCGTATCGCCAAGCTTGCCTTCCACGCCAAGGAAAGTCCCTTCCGGACACGGGACGAAGTCTTCAATCTTGTATCTTCATAGTCTAGGAGTCCGGCTGAAGGTATAGTCCGGCTATCCGAACACCCCCTAATCCAGGACTCCCTCAAGCCTCAAGGCCTTAGTGAATCACGGCACTTGCGGGCATTGTTGGAAATATGCCCTAGAGGCAATAATAAATTGGTTATTATTATATTTCCTTGTTCATGATAATCGTTTATTATCCATGCTAGAATTGTATTGATAGGAAACTCAGATACATGTGTGGATACATAGACAACACCATGTCCCTAGTAAGCCTCTAGTTGACTAGCTCGTTGATCAATAGATGGTTACGGTTTCCTGACCATGGACATTGGATGTCGTTGATAACGGGATCACATCATTAGGAGAATGATGTGATGGACAAGACCCAATCCTAAGCCTAGCACAAAGATCGTGTAGTTCGTATGCTAAAGCTTTTCTAATGTCAAGTATCATTTCCTTAGACCATGAGATTGTGCAACTCCCGGATACCGTAGGAGTGCTTTGGGTGTGCCAAACGTCACAACGTAACTGGGTGGCTATAAAGGTACACTACAGGTATCTCCGAAAGTGTCTGTTGGGTTGGCACGAATCGAGACTGGGATTTGTCACTCCGTGTAAACGGAGAGGTATCTCTGGGCCCACTCGATAGGACATCATCATAATGTGCACAATGTGATCAAGGAGTTGATCACGGGATGATGTGTTACGGAACGAGTAAAGAGACTTGCCGGTAACGAGATTGAACAAGGTATCGGGATACCGACGATCGAATCTCGGGCAAGTATCGTACCGATAGACAAAGGGAATTGTATACGGGATTGATTGAATCCTTGACATCGTGGTTCATCCGATGAGATCATCGTGGAGCATGTGGGAGCCAACATGGGTATCCAGATCCCGCTGTTGGTTATTGACCGGAGAGTTGTCTCAGCCATGTCTGCATGACTCCCGAACCCGTAGGGTCTACACACTTAAGGTTCGATGACGCTAGGGTTATAGGGAAAGTATGTACGTGGTTACCGAATGTTGTTCGGAGTCCCGGATGAGATCCCGGACGTCACGAGGAGTTCCGGAATGGTCCGGAGGTAAAGATTGATATATAGGAAGTATGGTTTTGGCCACCGGAAGTGTTCCGGGCATCACCGGTAGTGTACCGGGACCACCGGAGGGGTCCGGGGGTCCACCGGGAGGGGCCACGGGCCCCGGAGGCATACATGGGCCAAGTGTGAGAAGGGACCAGCCCCTAGGTGGGCTGGGGCGCCTCCCCACCAAGGCCCATGCGCCTAGAGAGAAGAGGGGGCAAACCCTAAGGGCAGATGGGCCCTAAGGCCCATGCCTGGTGCGCCTCCCTCTCCCCCCACTTGGCCGCCACCCCAGATGGGGATTGGGGCTGCCGCCACCCCTAGGGTGGAAACCCTAGGTGGGGGCGCAGCCCTCCCTCTCCCCCTATATATAGTGGAGGCAAAGGGGCAGCCCAACACACGAAGTTCTTCCCCTGTTGGCGCAGCCCTACCCCTCTCCCTCCTCGTCTCTCGTAGTGCTTGGCGAAGCCCTGCTGGAGTCCCGCGCTCCTCCACCACCACCACGCCGTCGTGCTGCTGCTGGATGGAGTCTTCCCCAACCTCTCCTTCTCCCCTTGCTGGATCAAGGCGTAGGAGACGTCACCGGGCTGTACGTGTGTTGAACGCGGAGGTGCCGTCCGTTCGGCACTAGGATCATCGGTGATTTGGATCACGACGAGTACGACTCCATCAACCCCGTTCACTTGAACGCTTCCGCTTAGCGATCTACAAGGGTATGTAGATGCACTCTCCTTCCCTTCGTTGCTAGATTACTCCATAGATTGATCTTGGTGATGCGTAGAAAATTTTGAATTTCTGCTACGTTCCCCAACAGTGGCATCATGAGCTAGGTCTATGCGTAGTTTCTATGCACGAGTAGAACACAAAGCAGTTGTGGGCGTCGATATTGTCAATTTACTTGCCGTTACTAGTCTTATCTTGATTCGGCGGCATCGTGGGATGAAGCGGCCCGGACCGACCTTACACGTACTCTTACGTGAGACTGGTTCCACCGACTGACATGCACTAGTTGCATAAGGTGGCTAGCGGGTGTCTGTCTCTCCCACTTTAGTCGGATCGGATTCGATGAAAAGGGTCCTTATGAAGGGTAAATAGAAATTGGCATATCACGTTGTGGTTTTGGCGTAGGTAAGAAACGTTCTTGCTAGAAACCTATAGCAGCCACGTAAAAACTTGCAACAACAATTAGAGGACGTCTAACTTGTTTTTGCAGCATATGCCTTGTGATGTGATATGGCCAAAAGGATGTGATGAATGATATATGTGATGTATGAGATTGATCATGTTCTTGTAATAGGAATCACGACTTGCATGTCGATGAGTATGACAACCGGCAGGAGCCATAGGAGTTGTCTTAATTTATTTATGACATGCGTGTCAACATAAACGTCATGTAATTACTTTACTTTATTGCTAAAGCGTTAGCCATAGTAGTAGAAGTAATAGATGACGAGACAACTTCAAGAAGACACGATGATGGAGATCATGATGATGGAGATCATGGTGTCATGCCGGTGACAACGATGATCATGGAGCCCCGAAAGATGGAGATCAAAAGGAGCAAAATGATATTGGCCATATCATGTCACTATTTGATTGCATGTGATGTTTATCATGTTTTACATCTTATTTGCTTAGAACGACGGTAGCTTAAATAAGATGATCCCTCACTAAATTTCAAGAAAGTGTTCCCCCTAACTGTGCACCGTTGCGAAGGTTTGTTTTCGAAGCACCACGTGATGATCGGGTGTGATAGATTCTAACGTTCGAATACAACGGGTGTAAGCCAGATTTACACACGCAATACACTTAGGTTGACTTGACGAGCCTAGCATGTACAGACATGGCCTCGGAACACGGAAGACCGAAAGGTCGAGCATGAGTCGTATAGAAGATACGATCAACATGAAGATGTTCACCGATGTTGACTAGTCCGTCTCACGTGATGATCGGACACGGCCTAGTTGACTCGGATCATGTTTCACTTAGATGACTAGAGGGATGTCTATCTGAGTGGGAGTTCATTAAATAATTTGATTAGATGAACTTAATATCATGAACATAGTCTAAATTGTCTTTGCAAATATGTTGTAGATAAATAGCTCACGTTGTAGCTCCCTGTTTCAATACGTTCCTAGAGAAAGATTAAGTTGAAAGATATTGTAAGCAATGATGCGGACTGGGTCCGTAGTCCGAGGAGTGTCCTCACTGCTACACAGAAGGCTTACGTCTTTGATGCACCGCTCGATGTGCAAACCCCTACAACGTCGTCTGTGGATGTTGTGAACACCTGACAGACACATCCTGATGACTACTTGATAGTTTAGTGCACCATACTTTACGGCTTAGAATCGGGATTCCAATGACGTTTTGAACGCCATAAGACATATGAGATGTTCCAAGAGCTGAAATTGGGATTTCAGGCTCATGCCCGTGTTGAGAGGTGTGAGACCTCTGACAAGTTCTTTTGCCAACAAGATGGAGGAGAATAGCTCAGCTAGTGAGCATGTGCTCAGAATGTCTGGGTGCTACAATCACTTAAATCAAGTGGGAGTTAAACTTCCAGATAAGATAGTGATTGATAGAGTTCTCTAGCCACTATCACTAAGCTACTAGATCTTCGTGATGAACCTATGACATGCAAGGGATGGAGTTGATCCCAGAGCTGTTCGCGGTTCTTAGGACCGCAAAAGGTAGAAATTAAGAAGGAGCATCAAGTGTTGATGGTTTAGCAAGACAACTGGTTTCAAGAAGGGCAAGGGCTAGAAGGGAAACTTCATGGATGGCAAACCAGTTGCCGCTCCAGTGAAGGAACCCAAGGTTGAACCCAAACCCGAGGCTAAGTGCTTCTATTGTAAGGGGAACGGTCACTGGTAGCGGAATTACCCCAAATGCATGGTAGATAAAAAGGCTGGCAACTTCAAAGTATATATGTGTTATTAATGTGTACCTCACTAGTACTCCTGCTAGCACCTGGGTATTGGATACCAGTTCAGTTGCTATTATTGGTGACTTGAAGCAAAAGCTACGGACTAAACAGAGACTAGCTAAGGGCGAGGTGATGATGTGTGTTGGAAGTGTTTCCAAAGTTGATGAGATCACCATCGCATGCTCCATCTGCCTTCGGGATTAGTATTGAACCTAGATAAATGTTATCAGGTGTCTATGTTGAGCATGAATATGATTAGATCATGTTCGTTGGAATACGGTCATTCATTTAAGTTAGAGAATAGTGGTTATTCTGTTTACATGAATGATACCTTTCATGTTCATGCACCCTATGTGAATGGTTCATTGAATCTCGGTCGTGGTAATACACATGTTCACGCCAAAAGATGTAGAGTTAATAATGATAGTACCACTTTCTCGTGGCACTACCGCTTAGGTCATATTGGCGTAAGATGCATGAAGAAACTCCATGTCGATGGATGTTTGGAGTCACTTGATTTTGAATCACTTGACACCTGTGAGCCATGCCTCATGGGCAGGATGACTAATACCCCGTTTTCAGGTACAATGAAACGGGCAAGTGACTTGTTGGAAATCATGCATGCTGATGCGTGTGATCCAATGAGAATTGAAGCGTGCGGTGGATATCGCTATTTTCTCATCTTCACTGACGATTTGGGTAGATATAGGTATATCTACCTAATGAAGGACAAGTCTGAAACGTTTGAAAAGTTCAAGCGATTTCAGAGTGAAGTTAAGAATCATCATAACAAGAAGATCAAATTCCTACGATCTGATCAATGAGAAATCTGAGTTATGAGTTTGGCAAACACTTAAGACATTGTGGAATTGTTTCACAGTTGAAGCCACCTGGAACACCACTGGGTTATGGTGTGTCCGGACGTCGTAATCGAACCTTATGAGATATGGTGCGATCTATGATGTCTCTTACCGATCTACCGCTATTATTTTGAGGTTATGCATTAGAGACAGCTGCATTCACTTTAGATAGGACACCATCTAAGTCCGTTGAGACGACGTCGTGAACATTGGTTTGGCAAGAAACCAAAGTTGTCGTTTCTTAATGTTTGGGGCTGCGATGCTTAAGGCTTCAGCCGGAGAAGCTCGAACCCAAAAGCGGACAAACACATCTTCATAGGATACCCAAAGGTGACAGTTGGGTATACCTTCTATCTCAGATCCGAGGGAAAATTGTTTGTCGCTAAGAACGGGTCCTTTCTCGAGAAGGAGTTTCTCTCGAAAGAATTGAGTGGGAGGAAGATAGAACTTGATGAGGTTGTCGAACCTTTATTTCAACCAGAGAGTGATGCAACACAGAAAGATGTTTTCTGTGGCGCCTACATCTGTTGAAGAGGAAGTTAATGATAGTGATCATGAAGCTTCGGATCAAGTTGCTATCGAACCTCGTAGGTCGACAAGGATATGTACTACTCCTGAGTGGTACGGTAATCCTGTCTTAGATATCATGTTGTTAGACAACAATGAACCTACGAGCTATGGAGAAGCGATGGTGGGCCCGTATTCCGACAAATGGTTAGAAGCCATGAAATCCGAGATAGGATCCATATATCAGAACAAAGTGACTGGTAGCTTGTGGACTTGACTCAAACTTTAAGATGACACGCAAGCCATCTGCAGATAATGGATCTTTAAGAAGAAAGGGTAATTTCTATGAACAGTCAGGGCGCACAAACCACATCAAGAGACAATGGTCTGTACCAGTGTGTAACCTGATTCTCAGTCACTATGATAGTCCTCCGACTTGTGGGAAAGAGAGTGTATATACACAAGTCCTCATGAGGAGTTGACTACGATGAGAAATTCTCACCCGAAGCGATGAACAACTTACAGTCACGTGCTCGGGCAATCTATGTTAGCATATAGCTGTATTTCGGATGTCATGCTAAATGTTAAGCAGTGGACATCGAAATGGATAGCTCAAAAATATAACAAGCTCTCTCTTCTATCTCCATCTCATCAAAGATATTGTGATTCAATAAAATAAGCAGTCATTTGTCTGAATCACTAATAGTGGGGCATACCATAAAAACCGTACTTGGCTGGCTACAGCAATCTCTTCTATGGACATAGAGCAAGCATCTCAGAATCGGCAATACTATGTCATTTCGACATTGGACAAAGCTTTTAGGGAGATCAAAGCTTTTAGGTTATACAATGTTTGCTAGAAACTTGTATTTACAAGAAAGTGAGTGGGAGCACTACAACATTTCTGATAAGTATATGTGGATGACATATTGTTGATCCGAAATAATGTAGAATTTCTGGAAAGCATAAACGGTTGTTTGAAGAGTGTTTTTCAAAGGAAGACCTGGATAAAGCTGCTTACATATTGGGCATCAAGATCTATAGAGATAGATCAAGACGCCTGATGATACTTTCAAAGAACGCACACCTTGACATGTTTTTGAAGGAGTTCAAAATAGATCAGTCAAAGAAGGGGTTCTTACCTGAGTTGTAAGGTGTGAAGTTGAGTAAGACTCAAAGCTTGACCACGGCAGAAGAAAGAGGAAGGACGAAGGTCGTCCCCTATGCTCTTGTCATAGGCTCTATACGGTATGCCATGCTGAGTACCGCACCTAATGTGTGCCTTGCCACATGTCTGGCAAGAGGGTACAAAGGTGATCTAGGATCTGGATCACCAGATAGCGGTCAAAATTGTCCTTAGAGGAATAAGGAAATGTTTCTCGGTTATGGAGGTGATAAAGAGTTCGACGTAAAGAGTTACGTCGATGCAAGCTTAACACCTATCCGGATAGCTCTGAGTAGAGATACCGGATACGTATAATGGAGCAACAATTTGGAATAGCTCCAAGTGGAACGTGGTAGCAGCATCTATGATATGACATAAAGTTTTGCGAAATACATAGGGATCTGAATATGGCAAGACCCGTTGACTACAACCTCTCTCACAAGCATAACATGATCAAACCCAGAACTCTTTGAGTGTTTATCACATAGTGATGTGAACTAGATCATTGAGTCTAGTAGACTCTTGGATGTTGGTCACATGGCAATGTGACCTGTGAGTGTTAATCACATGGCGATGTGAACTAGATTATTGACTCTAGTGCAAGTGGGAGACTGTTGGAAATATGCCCTAGAGGCAATAATAAATTGGTTATTATTATATTTCCTTGTTCATGATAATCGTTTATTATCCATGCTAGAATTGTATTGATAGGAAACTCAGATACATGTGTGGATACATAGACAACACCATGTCCCTAGTAAGCCTCTAGTTGACTAGCTCGTTGATCAATAGATGGTTACGGTTTCCTGACCATGGACATTGGATGTCGTTGATAACGGGATCACATCATTAGGAGAATGATGTGATGGACAAGACCCAATCCTAAGCCTAGCACAAAGATCGTGTAGTTCGTATGCTAAAGCTTTTCTAATGTCAAGTATCATTTCCTTAGACCATGAGATTGTGCAACTCCCGGATACCGTAGGAATGCTTTGGGTGTACCAAACGTCACAACGTAACTGGGTGGCTATAAAGGTTCATACAGGTATCTCCGAAAGTGTCTGTTGGGTTGGCACGAATCGAGACTGGGATTTGTCACTCCGTGTAAACGGAGAGGTATCTCTGGGCCCACTCGGTAGGACATCATCATAATGTGCACAATGTGATCAAGGAGTTGATCACGGGATGATGTGTTATGGAACGAGTAAAGAGACTTGCCGGTAACGAGATTGAACAAGGTATCGGGATACCGACGATCGAATCTCGGGCAAGTATCGTACCGATAGACAAAGGGAATTGTATACGGGATTGATTGAATCCTTGACATCGTGGTTCATCCGATGAGATCATCGTGGAGCATGTGGGAGCCAACATGGGTATCCAGATCCCGCTGTTGGTTATTGACCAGAGATTGTCTCGGCCATGTCTGCATGACTCCCGAGCCCGTAGGGTCTACACACTTAAGGTTCGATGACGCTAGGGTTATAGGGAAAGTATGTACGCGGTTACCGAATGTTGTTCGGAGTCCCGGATGAGATCCCGGACGTCACGAGGAGTTCCGGAATGGTCCGGAGGTAAAGATTGATATATAGGAAGTATGGTTTTGGCCACCGGAAGTGTTCCGGGCATCACCGGTAGTGTACCGGGACCACCGGAGGGGTCCGGGGGTCCACCGGGAGGGGCCACGGGCCCCGGAGGCATACATGGGCCAAGTGTGAGAAGGGACCAGCCCCTAGGTGGGCTGGGGCGCCTCCCCACCAAGGCCCATGCGCCTAGAGAGAAGAGGGGGCAAACCCTAAGGGCAGATGGGCCCTAAGGCCCATGCCTGGTGCGCCTCCCTCTCCCCCACTTGGCCGCCACCCCAGATGGGGATTGGGGCTGCCGCCACCCCTAGGGTGGAAACCCTAGGTGGGGGCGCAGCCCTCCCTCTCCCCCTATATATAGTGGAGGCAAAGGGGCAGCCCAACACACGAAGTTCTTCCCCTGTTGGCGCAGCCCTACCCCTCTCCCTCCTCGTCTCTCGTAGTGCTTGGCGAAGCCCTGCTGGAGTCCCGCGCTCCTCCACCACCACCACGCCGTCGTGCTGGCTGCTGGATGGAGTCTTCCCACACTCGCCCTTCTCCTTCCCTTGCTGGATCAAGGCTTGCGCGCTGCAAAAAAATCATCTACAGGAGCGGGTATGGAAATGTGACCTGTGTTGGTGAGCGTTGGGTAGTTCCGTAGATCGCGGACTGTCTTTCTTTGCCGCCTCGACCCGCGCTGTTGCTCCGTCGACGTCTCTCACCGTGTTTGTGGAACCTTCTGCCATCATCTGGCACTAGGATTCATCGGTGATTTGGATCACGACGAGTACGACTCCATCAACCCCGTTCACTTGAACGCTTCCGCTTAGCGATCTACAAGGGTATGTAGATGCACTCTCCTTCCCTCATTGCTAGATTACTCCATAGATTGATCTTGGTGATGCGTAGAAAATTTTAAATTTCTGCTACGATCCCCAACAGCATTGTGAGGGCTGAGGAGATTACGGTGGCCCTAGTGGCTTCTTGGGGAGCATTGTGCCTCCACACCGCTCCAAACGGAGATTAGCATCCGCAAGGGTGTGAACTTCGGGATACATCGTCGTCTCCGCGTGCCTCAGTTATCTCTTACCCAAAAAGAGAGAGATTGCACTTTACTTTGTGATAGCCATATTGTTTCTTGTCATATATCTTGCTATCACCTAGTAGTTTATCTTGCTTAGCATAAGTTGTTGGTGCACATAGGTGAGCCTAGTTGTTGTAGGTTTTGTGCTTGACAAATTAACCGCTAGGTTTATTCCGCATTTGTTCAAGCCTAAACCGTAATTATTTTAAACGCCTATTCACCCCCCTCTAGGCGACATCCACGATCTTTCAATTGGTATCAGAGCCTCGTCTCTCTTTGTTAGGCTTAACCGCCTAGAGAGTAAAGATGTCGACTAGGGGATTAGGATTCTCTGACACTCTTAGTTTCGATGGCACAAATTTTGATGTTTGGGTAATTCGCATGCTTAATCTCTTTAGGGTCATGGACCCAAATTTAGAGCGAATTGTAGATATGGGTTTTTCTCCTCCAAAGGATCCCCAAAGATTATCTTTAGAGGATGAGAAAAACTCTTATCTCAATGCTCAAGCTTCTAATGTGCTTTTCGATGCTTTGAGCAATGTAGTTATATTTCAACTCATGCCGTTCCGGGATGCTCATGAGTTGTGGACAAAGCTTCAAGATAAATATGGCGTGTCCAAGTTTTGTGGGGATGATTGTTCTCCCTCCACCTCCGGCCGTGTGTGTTCTCAACTTCTTCTACTTCACCTACATGTGGTTTGCCACAAGGTAATGACATGGTGAGTAGTGGTGTTCATTGCAATGATGATAGTGGGCTTAGTTTGATAATCCTTCATCACTTTCTTGTTGCGATGCTTCATCTTTGGACTTAGCACTTCGAGCACTCCAAATGTTTCACATGCTTGTGTTGATAGTCCTTGCATATCATGTAGAAATTGCTTGACTAAATCTCATGATGATATGCTTGCTATGTCTTGTTGCCATGATAAAAATGCATGTATTTCCTCGAGTTGTTGTGCTAACAATGTAGAGGAAACCCAACACTCCATGGAACAAGATGTGGTCTTGAATGGTGCTTCAAGGGATCCTACATCATCATCTATTGCATTTTTGCCTTATGGCCAAGGCTTCAAAGGTATCTCCCACTTTGAATCCCAATATATCTTGTGATGATATTGATGATGGCAAGAGTGATGATGATGTTGATTATGATGAAGAGAATGATGATGTTGCCTCCTTAAAAATTAAGGGGGAAATGATTTTTAAAGCTCTTCTTAAGAATAAAATTGCTCGTTCCAACTTCATGGAAATCATGTCTATTGCTATTTGAGGGCAAGAAATATATTGATGAGTTGGAATCTCGTCTTGAGGAGCATGAGGTCACCATTGATAAAATGGAAGGTCATGAGCGTGATTACGCTAATGAGATTGCGGACCTCTCTCAAGCTCTTGAACTTGAACAAACCACCAAGGAATCTCTTGAGGAGACTTTTGCTCTAGAATTATCTAGAGTGAGGGAATCTCATGATAGAGCTCTTGAGGTGGCCAATGATTTTGAAACTAAAAATGCTAAGCTTGAAGTTGCTCATGCTAGACTCCTTGAGGATTTTGAGCACCTCGAAAATGGCTCAAGGGTCATCAAGGGTGAGCTCATCAAACTCACCGAGTCTCATGCTCAACTTGAAGCTTCTTATTTAAAAGAGCTTGCCAAGTTGTCCTCTCCTATTGTTGTTAATGATGATGCTTGTGCTACTAACTCTATTACTTGTGAAGCATCCATTTTGAAGGAGAACGTTGAGCTACGGGCTCAACTTGAGTTGCTATCTAGCAATTATGGGAAATTGGAAGAAAGCCATGAAAAGCTCTCAAGCTCTCATGATGATCTTCTAGTATCCCATAATGTGCTAAAGATAGCTCATGAGGCCATGATTGCTAAGGTAACATCTAGTGAGCCTCATGTGGATACTAGCACTACTTTTAGTCAAAATGCTATATTGCCTTGTGCTAGTCCTCCGATTCATCCATGCATAACATTGGTACATCTTGTGATGAATTGCTTTCCTTGCCTTGTTGCTCTAACGATGAAGCTTATACTTCCTCTAGTGCTTGTGTTGAGACTAACCATGTAGAGGAAATCAAAGAGCTCAAGGCCCAAGTCACTTCTTTGAAGAAAGACTTGGAAAAGTGTCATGAAGGGAAGGCCACACTCAACAATATCTTGAGTGTACAAAAATCCCCCAATGACAAAGGTGGACTTGGATTCAACTCCAATAAGAAGAAGAAGTCCAAGAGAACAACAAGAAGGGCCAAAAACAAGTCAAGAATTCGGCCAAGATTATTTGCTTCAAGTGCAAAATTGAAGGGCATCATGTTAGATCTTGCCCATTGAAGAAGAAGGCCATTAGTGACAAGCAACAAGGGAAGCGGATACAAGTGCATTCTCATGCTCAACCTCAAGTTGAAGAAAGGCCTCTTCCCAAGAAGACTCAAGCTAATGCTTCTCAAGTTGAGAAATCAAGTGAGAAGAAAGTGAAGAGTAGACGTTGCTACCTATGTCGTGAGAAAGGTCACCTCGCTTCTTCATGCACTAGTGGTAACTTATCCAACCCAATTATTATTGATGATGTCTATTCTCTTGGGAAGGATAAGGTTGGCAATGTGGTTGCCAAGTTTGTTGGTACTCAAAGTGGTTTGAAGCAAAGAACCATTTGGGTAGCCAAGCCTATTGTGACTAACCTCTTAGGACCCAACTTGGTTGGGGACCAACAAGCTCAAACTTGATCAATAGGTGTTGTTGGAGGTCATTGGAGACTTGGCTACTTTATGAAGAATTAAGGGGACTTCATCATTCTAATTGTCTCAAGCCAAGTTATTCGAATTATCAAGTTTCTATCTTATATCCAATGTTTCTCCATGCGGTAACTCGTGCTTAAAGTGTTTACATTGATAGTTACTTACCCCTTTGCATGTTTGGTTTTGTTCCTTGCATGTGTTTGTATATGTTGTGCTTCCAACTTGTTTATCTTGAGCAATCAAGTATGTGTGTGTTGGTTTGCACATCATGTACGTGTGTGTCATGCATTGAGCCTTTTGCATCTTGTTCTTCTCTTAGTTGGCTCTTGTGAGATATTAATGGAATATCCCATTACGGGGAAGTGATGTGCTTTGTGTTGGAAATATGCCCTAGAGGCAATAATAAAATGATTATTATTATATTTCCTTGTTCATGATAATTGTCTATTATTCATGCTATAATTGTGTATCCGGAAATCATAATACATGTGTGAATACATAGACCATAACATGTCCCTAGTGAGCCTCTAGTTAACTAGCTCGTTGATCAACAGATAGTCATGGTTTCCTGACTATGGACATTGGATGTCATTGATAACGGGATCACATCATCGGGAGAATGATGTGATGGACAAGACCCAAGCATAGCACAAGATCGTGTAGTTCGTTTGCTAGAGCTTTTCCAATGTCAAGTATCATTTCCTTAGACCATGAGATCGTGTAACTCTCGGATGCCGTAGGAGTGCTTTGGGTGTACCAAACGTCACAACGTAACTGGGTGACTATAAAGGTATACTACAGGTATCCCCGAAAGTATCTGTTGGGTTGACACGGATCGAGACTGGGATTTGTCACTCCATATGACGGAGAGGTATCTCTGGGCCCACTCGGTAATGCATCATCATAATGAGCTCAATGTGACCAAGTGTTTGGTCACGGGATCATGCATTACGGTACAAGTAAAGTGACTTGCCGGTAACGAGATTGAACGAGGTATTGGGATACCGACGATCGAATCTCAGGCAAGTAACGTACCGATTGACAAAGGGAATTGAATACGGGATTGATTGAATCCTCGACATTGTGGTTCATCCGATGAGATCATCGTGGAACATGAGGGAGCCAACATGGGTATCCAGATCCCGCTGTTGGTTATTGACCGGAGAGTCTTCTCGGTCATGTCTGCGTGTCTCCCGAACTCGTAGGGTCTACACACTTAAGATTCGGTGACGCTAGGGTTGTAGAGATATTAGTATGCGGTAACCCGAAAGTTGTTCAGAGTCCCGGATGAGATCCCGGACGTCACGAGGAGTTCCGGAATGGTCCAGAGGTGAAGATTTATGTATAGGAAGTCCAGTTTCGGGGGTAATCGGTATTGTACCGGGACCACCGGAAGGGTCCCAGGGGTCCACCGGGTGGGGCCACCTATCTCGGAGGGCCCCATGGGCTGAAGTGGGAGGGGAACCAGCCCCTGGTGGGCTGGTGCGCCCCCCATGTGAAGGAAATATGCCCTAGAGGCAATAATAAAGTTATTATTTATTTCCTTATATCATGATAAATGTTTATTATTCATGCTAGAATTGTATTAACCGGAAACATAATACATGTGTGAATACATAGACAAACAGAGTGTCACTAGTATGCCTCTACTTGACTAGCTCGTTAATCAAAGATGGTTATGTTTCCTAACCATGGACAAAGAGTTGTTATTTGATTAACGGGATCACATCATTAGTTGAATGATCTGATTGACATGACCCATTCCATTAGCTTAGCACCCGATCGTTTAGTATGTTGCTATTGCTTTCTTCATGACTTATACATGTTCCTATGACTATGAGATTATGCAACTCCCGTTTGCCGGAGGAACACTTTGTGTGGTACCAAACGTCACAACGTAACTGGGTGATTATAAAGGAGCTCTACAGGTGTCTCGAAAGGTACATGTTGGGTTGGCGTATTTCGAGATTAGGATTTGTCACTCCGATTGTCGGAGAGGTATCTCTGGGCCCTCTCGGTAATGCACATCACATAAGCCTTGCAAGCATTGCAACTAATGAGTTAGTTGTGAGATGATGTATTACGGAACGAGTAAAGAGACTTGCCGGTAACGAGATTGAACTAGGTATTGAGATACCGACGATCGAATCTCGGGCAAGTAACATACCGATGACAAAGGGAACAACGTATGTTGTTATGCGGTCTGACCGATAAAGATCTTCGTAGAATATGTATGAACCAATATGGGCATCCAGGTCCCGCTATTGGTTATTGACCGGAGACGTGTCTCGGTCATGTCTACATTGTTCTCGAACCCGTAGGGTCCGCACGCTTAAGGTTTCGATGACAGTTATATTATGAGTTTATGAGTTTTGATGTACTGAAGGAGTTCGGAGTCCCGGATGAGATCGGGGACATGACGAGGAGTCTCGAAATGGTCGAGACGTAAAGATCGATATATTGTACGACTATATTCGGACATCGGAAAGGTTCCGAGTGATTCAGGTATTTTTCGGAGTACCGGGTAGTTACGGGAGAAGCAATGGGCCTTGATGGGCTTTAGTGGGAAGAGGAGAAAGGGCCAAGGGGCGGCTGCGCCCCCCCTCCCCTCTGGTCCGAATTGGACTAGGGAAAAGGGGGCCGGCCACCTTTCCTTCTCCTCTACTTCCTTCTCCCTTCCTCCCCTCTTGGTGGACTCCTACTAGGACTTGGAGTCCTAGTAGGACTCCACATCCTGGCCGCACCAATTGCCTTGGCTGGCCTCCTCCTCCTCCATCTTTTATATACTGAGGCAAGGGGCACCCCATGAACAGAAGTTGATCTTCATGATCGTTCCTTAGCCGTGTGCGGTGCCCCCCTCCACCATATTCCACCTCGGTCATATTATAGCGGTGCTTAGGCGAAGCCCTGCGACGGTAGTACATCAAGATCGTCACCACGCCGTCGTGTTGACGGAATTCTTCCCCGACACTTTGCTGGATCGGAGTCCGGGGATCGTCATCGAGCTGAGCGTGTGCTAGAACTCGGAGGTGCCATAGTTTCGGTGCTTGATCGGTCGGGCCGTGGAGACGTACGACTACATCAACCAAACGCTTCTGTTGTCGATCTACAAGGGTACGTAGATCACACTCTCCCCTCTCGTTGCTATGCATCACCATGATCTTGCGTGTGCGTAGGAATTTTTTTGAAATTATTACGTTCCCCAACAGTGGCATCCGAGCCTAGGTTTTATATGTTGATGTTATATGCACGAGTATAACACAAGTGAGTTGTGGGCGATATAAGTCATACTGCTTACCAGCATGTCATACTTTGGTTCGGCGGTATTGTTGGACGAAGCGGTCCGGACCAACATTACGCGCACGCTTACGCGAGACCGGTTCTCCCGACGTGCTTTGCACATAGGTGGCTTGCGGGTGACAGTTTCTCCAACTTTAGTTGAACCAAGTGTGGCAACGCCCGGTCCTTGTGAAGGTTAAAACAGCACCAACTTGACAAACTACCGTTGTGGTTTTGATGCGTAGGTAAGATTGGTTCTTGCTTAAAGCCCGTAGCAGCCACGTAAAACATGCAACAACAAAGTAGAGGACGTCTAACTTGTTTTTGCAGGGCATGTTGTGATGTGATATGGTCAAGACATGATGCTAAATTTTATTGTATGAGATGATCATGTTTTGTAAGCGAGTTATCGGCAACTGGCAGGAGCCATATGGTTGTCGCTTTATTGTATGCAATGCAATCGCGATGTAATGCTTTACTTTATCACTAAGCGGTAGCGATAGTCGTGGAAGCATAAGATTGGCGAGACGACAACGATGCTACGATGGAGATCAAGGTGTCGCGCCGGTGACGATGGTGATCATGACGGTGCTTCGGAGATGGAGATCACAAGCACAAGATGATGATGGCCATATCATATCACTTATATTGATTGCATGTGATGTTTATCTTTTATTCTTCTTATCTTGCTTTGATTGACGGTAGCATTATAAGATGATCTCTCACTAAATTATCAAGAAGTGTTCTCCCTGAGTATGCACCGTTGCGAAAGTTCTTCGTGCTGAGACACCACGTGATGATCGGGTGTGATAGGTTCTACGTTCAAATACAACTGGTGCAAAACAGTTGCACACGCGGAATACTCAGGTTATACTTGACGAGCCAAGCATATACAGATATGGCCTCGGAACACAGAGACCGAAAGGTCTAGCGTGAATCATATAGTAGATATGATCAACATAGCGATGTTCACCAATGAAACTACTCCATCTCACATGATGATCGGACATGGTTTAGTTGATTTGGATCACGTAATCACTTAGAGGATTAGAGGGATGTCTATCTAAATGGGAGTTCTTAAGTAATATGATTAATTGAACTTAAATTTATCATGAAACTTAGTACTAGTAGTATTTTGCAAATTATGTTGTAGATCAATAGCTCGCGTTGTTGCTTCCCTGTGTTTATTTTGATATGTTCCTAGAGAAAATTGTGTTGAAAGATGTTAGTAGCAATGATGCGGATTGGATCCGTAACTTGAGGTTTATCCTCATTGCTGCACAGAAGAATTATGTCCTTGATGCACCGCTAGGTGACGGACCTATTGCAGGAGCAGATGCAGACGTTATGAACGTTTGGCTAGCTCAATATGATGACTACTTGATAGTTTAGTGCACCATGCTTAATGGCTTAGAATCGGGACTTCAAAGACGTTTTGAACGTCATGGAGCATATGAGATGTTCCAGGAGTTGAACCTAATATTTCAAGCAAATACCCGAGTTGAGAGATATGAAGTCTCCAACAAGTTCTATAGATAAAAGATGAGGAGAATCGCTCAACTAGTGAGCATGTGCCCAGATTGTCTGAGTACTACAATCGCTTGAATCAAGTGGGAGTTAATCTTCCAGATAAGATAGTGATTGACAGAATTCTCTAGTCACCATCACCAAGTTAGTAGAACTTCATGATGAACTATGATATGCAAGGGATAACGGAAACGATTCCCAAGCTCTTCGTAATGCGGAAATTGACGAAGGTAGAAATCGAGAAAAACATCAAGTGTTGATGGTAGACAAGACCACTAGTTTCAAGAAAAGGGCAGAGGGAAGAAGGGGAACTTCAAGAAGAACAGCAAGCAAGTTGCTGCTCAAGTGAAGAAGCCCAAGTCTGGTCCTAAGCCTGAGACTAAGTGCTTCTACTGCAAAGGGACTGGTCACTGGAAGCGGAACTACCCCAAGTGATTGGCGGATAAGAAGGATGGCAAAGTGAACATAAGTATATTTGATATACATGTTATTGATGTGTACTTTACTAGTGTTTATAGCAACCCCTCAGTATTTGATACTAGTTCAGTTGCTAAGATTAGTAACTCGAAACAGGAGTTGCAGAATAAACAGAGACTAGTTAAGGGTGAAGTGACGATGTGTGTTGGAAGTGGTTCCAAGATTGATATGATCATCATCGCACACTCCCTATACTTTCGGGATTAGTGTTGAACCTGAATAAGTGTTATTTGGTGTTTGCGTTGAGCATGAATATGATTTGATCATGTTTATTGTAATACGGTTATTCATTTAAGTAAGAGAATAAATTGTTGTTCTGTTTACATGAATAAAACCTTATATGGTTACACACCCAATGAAAATAGTTCGTTGGATCTCGATCGTAGTGATACACATAATCATAAATTTGAAACCAAAAGATGCAAAGTTAGTAATGATAGTGCAACTTATTTGTAGCACTGCCGTTTAGGTCATATTGGTGTAAAGCGCATGAAGAAACTCCATGCTGATGGGATTTTGGAATCACTTGATTATGAATCACTTGATGCTTGCGAACCATGCCTCATGGGCAAGATGACTAAGACTCCGTTCTCCGGAGCGAGCAACTGACTTATTGGAAATAATACATACTGATGTATGCGGTCCGATGAGTGTTAAGGCTCACGGCAAGTATTGTTATTTTCTGAACTTCACAGATGATTTGAGCAGATATGGGTATATCTACTTGATGAAACATAAGTCTGAAACATTTGAAAAGTTCAAAGAATTTCAGAGTGAAGTGGAAAAACATCGTGACAAGAAAATAAAGTTTCTACGATCTGATCGCAGAGACAAATATTTGAGTTACGAGTTTGGTCTTCAATTAAAACAATGTGGAATAGTTTCACAAACTCATGCCACATGGAACACCACAGCATAATGGTGTGTCCGAACGTCATAACCGTACTTTATTGGATATAGTGCAATCTATGATGTCTCTTACCGATCTACCACTATCGTTTTGGGGTTATGCATTAGAGACAGCTGCATTCACGTTAATAGGGCACCATCTAAATCCGTTGAGATGACACCATATGAACTATGGTTTGGCAAGAAACCTAAGCTGTCGTTTCTTAAAGTTTGGGACTGCGATGCTTATGTGAAAAAGTTTCAACATGATAAGCTCGAACCCAAATCGGAGAAGTAAATCTTCATAGGATAGCCAAAGGAAACTATTGGATACACCTTCTATCACAGATCCGAAGGCAAGATTTTTGTTGCTAAATTCGGAAACTTTCTAGAGAAGGAGTTTCTCTCGAAAGAAGTGAGTGGGAGGAAAGTAAAAAACTTGATAAGGTAATTGTACCTTCTCCCTTATTGGAAAGTAGTTCATCACAGAAATTTGTTCCTATGACTACTACACCAATTAGTGAGGAAGCTAATGATGATGATCATGTAACTTCAGATCAAGTTACTACCGAATCTCGCAGGTAAACCAGAGTGAGATCCGCACCAGAGTGGTACTGTAATCCTGTTCTGGAAGTCATGTTACTAGACCATGACAAACTTGCGAACTATGAGGAAGCGATGATGAGCCCAGATTCCGCAAAATGGCTTGAGGCCATGAAATCTGAGATGGGATCCATGTATGAGAATAAAGTATGGACTTTGGTTGACTTGCCCGATGATCGCCAAGCAATTGAGAATAAATGGATCTTCAAGAGGAAGACGGACGCGGATAGTAGTGTTATTATCTACAAAGCTAGAATTGTCGCAAAAGGTTTTCGACAAGTTCAAGGTGTTGACTACGATGAGAGTTTCTCACTCGTATCTATGCTTAAATCTGTCCGATTCATGTTAGCAATTGCCGCGTTTTATGAAATCTGGCAAATGGATAACAAAACTGCAATCCTTAATGGATTTCTTAAAGAAGAGTTGTATATGATGCAACCAGAAGTTTTTGTCAATCCTAAAAGTGTTAACAAAATATGCAAACTCCAGCGATCCATCTATGGACTGGTGTAAGCATCTCGGAGTTGGAATATACGCTTTGGTAAGTTGATCAAAGCATATAGTTTTATACAGACTTGCGGTGAAGCCTGTATTTACAAGAAAGTGAGTGGGAGCACTACAGCATTTCTGATAGGTATATGTGAATGACATATTGTTGATCGGAAATAATGTAGAATTATTCGCAAAGCATAAAGGAGTGTTTGAAAGGAGTTTTTCAAAGAAAGACCTCGGTGAAGTTGCTTACATATTGAGCATCAAGATCTATAGAGATAGATCAAGACGCTTGATAAGGTTTTTCAATAAATACATACCTTGACAAGATTTTGAAGTAGTTCAAAATGGAACAGACAAAGAAAGAGTTTCTTGCCTATGTTACAAGGTGTGAAATTGAGTAAGACTCAAAGCCCGACCACGGCAGAAGATAGAAAGAGAATGAATGTCATTCCCTATGCCTTGGTCATAGGTTCTATAAAGTATGCCATGCTGTGTACCAGATCTATTGTATACCCTACCACTGAGTTTGGCAAGGGAGTACAATAGTGATCTAGGAGTAGATCACTGGACAGCGGTCAAAATTATCCTTAGTGGAATAAGGATATGTTTCTCGATTATGGAAGTGAAAAAAGGTTCGTCGTAAAGGGTTACGCCGATGCAAGTTTTGACACTAATCTAGATGAATCTAAGTCTCAATCTAGATACATATTGAAAGTGGGAGCAATTAGCTAGAGTAGCTCCGTGCAGAGCATTGTTGACATAAATATTTGCAAAATACTTACGGATCTGAATATAACAGACCCGGTGACTAAAATTATCTCACAAGCAAAACATGATCACACCTTAGTACTCTTTGGGTGTTAATCACATAGCGATGTGAACTAGATTACTGACTCTAGTAAACCCTTTGGGTGTTGGTCACATATCGATGTGGACTATGGGTGTTAATCACATGGTGATGTGAACTATTGCTATTAAATCACATGGCGATGTGAACTAGATTATTGACTCTAGTGCAAGTGGGAGACTGAAGGAAATATGCCCTAGAGGCAATAATAAAGTTATTATTTATTTCCTTATATCATGATAAATGTTTATTATTCATGCTAGAATTGTATTAACCGGAAACATAATACATGTGTGAATACATAGACAAACAGAGTGTCACTAGTATGCCTCTACTTGACTAGCTCGTTAATCAAAGATGGTTATGTTTCCTAACCATGGACAAAGAGTTGTTATTTGATTAACGGGATCACATCATTAGTTGAATGATCTGATTGACATGACCCATTCCATTAGCTTAGCACCCGATCGTTTAGTATGTTGCTATTGCTTTCTTCATGACTTATACATGTTCCTATGACTATGAGATTATGCAACTCCCGTTTGCCGGAGGAACACTTTGTGTGCTACCAAACGTCACAACGTAACTGGGTGATTATAAAGGAGCTCTACAGGTGTCTCCAAAGGTACATGTTGGGTTGACGTATTTCGAGATTAGGATTTGTCACTCCGATTGTCGGAGAGGTATCTCTGGGCCCTCTCGGTAATGCACATCACATAAGCCTTGCAAGCATTGCAACTAATGAGTTAGTTGTGAGATGATGTATTACGGAACGAGTAAAGAGACTTGCCGGTAACGAGATTGAACTAGGTATTGATACCGACGATCGAATCTCGGGCAAGTAACATACCGATGACAAAGGGAACAACGTATGTTGTTATGCGGTCTGACCGATAAAGATCTTCGTAGAATATGTAGGAGCCAATATGGGCATCCAGTCCCGCTATTGGTTATTGACCGGAGACGTGTCTCGGTCATGTCTACATTGTTCTCGAACCCGTAGGGTCCGCACGCTTAAGGTTTCGATGACAGTTATATTATGAGTTTATGAGTTTTGATGTACCGAAGGAGTTCGGAGTCCCGGATGAGATCGGGGACATGATGAGGAGTCTCGAAATGGTCGAGACGTAAAGATCGATATATTGGACGACTATATTCGGACATCGGAAAGGTTCCGAGTGATTCGGGTATTTTTCGGAGTACCGGGTAGTTACGGGAGAAGCAATGGGCCTTGATGGGCTTTAGTGGGAAGAGGAGAAAGGGCCAAGGGGCTGCTGCGCCCCCCTCCCCTCTGGTCCGAATTGGACTAGGGAAAAGGGGGCCGGCCACCTTTCCTTCTCCTCCACTTCCTTCTCCCTTCCTCCCCTCTTGGTGGACTCCTACTAGGACTTGGAGTCCTAGTAGGACTCCACATCCTGGCCGCACCAATTGCCTTGGCCGGCCTCCTCCTCCTCCATCCTTTATATACTGAGGCAAGGGGCACCCCATGACACAAGTTGATCTTCGTGATCGTTCCTTAGCCGTGTGCGGTGCCCCCCTCCACCATAATCCTCGATAATATTGTAGCGGTGCTTAGGCGAAGCCCTGCGATGGTAGAACATCAAGATCGTCACCACACCGTCGTGCTGACAGAACTCTTCCCCGACATTCTGCTGGATCGGAATCCGGGGATCGTCATCAAGCTGAACGTGTGCTAGAACTCGGAGGGGCCGTAGTTTCAGTGCTTGATCGGTCGGGCCATGAAGACGTACGACTACATCAACCGTGTTGTGCTAACGCTTCCGCTTTCGGTCTACGAGGGTACGCAGACAAGACTCTCCTCTCTTGTTGCTATGCATCACCATGATCTTGCGTGTGCGTAGGAATTTTTTTGAAATTACTACGTTCCCCAACAGTGGCATCCAAGCCTAGATGTTATGCGTTGATGTTATGCACGAGTAGAACACAAGTGAGTTGTGGGCGATATAAGTCATACTGCTTACCAGCATGTCATACTTTGGTTCGGCGGGATTGTTGGATGAAGCGGCCTGGACCGACATTACGCGTATGCTTACACGAGACTGGATCTACCGACGTGTTTTGCACACAGGTGGCTGGCGGGTGTCAGTTTCTCCAACTTTAGTTGAACCGAGTGTGGCTATGCCCGGTCCTTGCGAAGGTTAAAACAACACCAACTTGACAAACTATCGTTGTGGTTTTGATGCGTAGGTAAGAACGGTTCTTGCTAAGCCCGTAGCAGCCACGTAAAACTTGCAACAACAAAGTAGAGGATGTCTAACTTGTTTTTGCAGGGCATGTTGTGATGTGATATGGTCAAGACATGATGCTAAATTTTATTGTATGAGATGATCATGTTTTGTAACCGAGTTATCGGCAACTGGCAGGAGCCATATGGTTGTCGCTTTATTGTATGATGCAATGCAATCGCGATGTAATGCTTTACTTTATCACTAAGCGGTAGCGATAGTCGTGGAAGCATAAGATTGGCGAGACGACAACGATGCTACGATGGAGATCAAGGTGTCGCGCCGGTGACGATGGTGATCATGACGGTGCTTCGGAGATGGAGATCACAAGCACAAGATGATGATGGCCATATCATATCACTTATATTGATTGCATGTGATGTTTATCTTTTATGCATCTTATCTTGCTTTGATTGACGGTAGCATTATAAGATGATCTCTCACTAAATTATCAAGAAGTGTTCTCCCTGAGTATGCACCGTTGCAAAAGTTCTTCGTGCTGAGACACCACGTGATGATCGGGTGTGATAGGCTCTACGTTCAAATACAACGGGTGCAAAACAGTTGCACACGCGGAATACTCAGGTTATACTTGACGAGCCAAGCATATACAGATATGGCCTCGGAACACGGAGACCGAAAGGTCGAGCGTGAATCATATAGTAGATATGATCAACATAGCGATGTTCACCAATGAAACTACTCCATCTCACATGATGATCGGACATGGTTTAGTTGATTTGGATCACGTAATCACTTAGAGGATTAGAGGGATGTCTATCTAAGTGGGAGTTCTTAAGTAATATGATTAATTGAACTTAAATTTATCATGAACTTAGTCCTGGTAGTATTTTGCAAATTATGTTGTAGATCAATAGCTCGCGTTGTTGCTTCCCTGTGTTTATTTTGATATGTTCCTAGAGAAAATTGTGTTGAAAGATGTTAGTAGCAATGATGCGGATTGGATCCGTGATCTGAGGTTTATCCTCATTGCTGCACAGAAGAATTATGTCCTTGATGCACCGCTAGGTGACGGACCTATTGCAGGAGCAGATGCAGACGTTATGAACGTTTGGCTAGCTCAATATGATGACTACTTGATAGTTTAGTGCACCATGCTTAATGGCTTAGAATCGGGACTTCAAAGACGTTTTGAACGTCATGGAGCATATGAGATGTTCCAGGAGTTGAAGTTAATATTTCAAGCAAATACCCGAGTTGAGAGATATGAAGTCTCCAACAAGTTCTATAGCTAAAAGATGGAGGAGAATCGCTCAACTAGTGAGCATGTGCCCAGATTGTCTGAGTACTACAATCGCTTGAATCAAGTGGGAGTTAATCTTCCAGATAAGATAGTGATTGACAGAATTCTCTAGTCACCATCACCAAGTTAGTAGAACTTCGTGATGAACTATGATATGCAAGGGATAACGGAAACGATTCCCAAGCTCTTCGTAATGCGGAAATTGACGAAGGTAGAAATCGAGAAAAACATCAAGTGTTGATGGTAGACAAGACCACTAGTTTCAAGAAAAGGGCAGAGGGAAGAAGGGGAACTTCAAGAAGAACAGCAAGCAAGTTGCTGCTCAAGTGAAGAAGCCCAAGTCTGGTCCTAAGCCTGAGACTAAGTGCTTCTACTGCAAAGGGACTGGTCACTGGAAGCGGAACTACCCCAAGTGATTGGCGGATAAGAAGGATGGCAAAGTGAACATAAGTATATTTGATATACATGTTATTGATGTGTACTTTACTAGTGTTTATAGCAACCCCTCAGTATTTGATACTAGTTCAGTTGCTAAGATTAGTAACTCGAAACGGGAGTTGCAGAATAAACAGAGACTAGTTAAGGGTGAAGTGACGATGTGTGTTGGAAGTGGTTCCAAGATTGATATGATCATCATCGCACACTCCCTATACTTTCGGGATTAGTGTTGAACCTGAATAAGTGTTATTTGGTGTTTGCGTTGAGCATGAATATGATTTGATCATGTTTATTGTAATACGGTTATTCATTTAAGTAAGAGAATAAATTGTTGTTCTGTTTACATGAATAAAACCTTATATGGTTACACACCCAATGAAAATAGTTCGTTGGATCTCGATCGTAGTGATACACATAATCATAAATTTGAAACCAAAAGATGCAAAGTTAATAATGATAGTGCAACTTATTTGTAGCACTGCCGTTTAGGTCATATTGGTGTAAAGCGCATGAAGAAACTCCATGCTGATGGGATTTTGGAATCACTTGATTATGAATCACTTGATGCTTGCGAACCATGCCTCATGGGCAAGATGACTAAGACTCCGTTCTCCGGAGCGAGCAACTGACTTATTGGAAATAATACATACTGATGTATGCGGTCCGATGAGTGTTAAGGCTCACGGCAAGTATCGTTATTTTCTGAACTTCACAGATGATTTGAGCAGATATGGGTATATCTACTTGATGAAACATAAGTCTGAAACATTTGAAAAGTTCAAAGAATTTCAGAGTGAAGTGGAAAATCATCGTGACAAGAAAATAAAGTTTCTACGATCTGATCGCGAGACAAATATTTGAGTTACGAGTTTGGTCTTCAATTAAAACAATGTGGAATAGTTTCACAAACTCATGCCACATGGAACACCACAGCATAATGGTGTGTCCGAACGTCATAACCGTACTTTATTGGATATAGTGCAATCTATGATGTCTCTTACCGATCTACCACTATCGTTTTGGGGTTATGCATTAGAGACAGCTGCATTCACGTTAAATAGGGCACCATCTAAATCCGTTGAGACGACACCATATGAACTATGGTTTGGCAAGAAACCTAAGCTGTCGTTTCTTAAAGTTTGGGACTGCGATGCTTATGTGAAAAAGTTTCAACATGATAAGCTCGAACCCAAATCGAGAAGTAAATCTTCATAGGATATCCAAAGGAAACTATTGGATACACCTTCTATCACAGATCCGAAGGCAAGATTTTTGTTGCTAAATTCGGAAACTTTCTAGAGAAGGAGTTTCTCTCGAAAGAAGTGAGTGGGAGGAAAGTAAAAACTTGATAAGGTAATTGTACCTTCTCCCTTATTGGAAAGTAGTTCATCACAGAAATTTGTTCCTATGACTACTACACCAATTAGTGAGGAAGCTAATGATGATGATCATGTAACTTCAGATCAAGTTACTACCGAATCTCGCAGGTAAACCAGAGTGAGATCCGCACCAGAGTGGTACTGTAATCCTGTAAGTGCATCTAGTGCCACCCCTAGTTGGTTTTGGAGTATTGACGACAAACCTAGTTGAGGGACTAATGTGTTTGTGAGAATTGCAGGAAAACACAGGTAGAAGTCCCTCAGTGATTTGGTTTTACTACCAGAGATGACCCCTAAAAATGTATGAAGACATTGAAGACAAAGGTGGTTTATGAAGATATTCACATTGAAGACTATGACAGAAGAAGACACGTTGAAGCCTATGGAGCTCGAAGACTTAGATCTTTCGTAGTTCTTCTTCTTTTGTGTTGAGTCATAGGAACCACCGTACTGTTAAGTGGGGTCCAGGAAAACCAGTCAGAATGACTGAAGTGATGCCTAAATCAAAAACCTATGTCTTCGAGCGAAGACAATGAGAGCGAATCTTGTCCAGAGCCGGACAAGTCAGCTTTGCTTGTAGCCCAAGCAAAGTTGTCATGAGAGTTTGAAATCTGACCGTTGAGACACGTGTCAGTTCCTTAGTGACCCAGGGTCATTTCGGACAAATCAGGTCGGGTTGCCAAGTGGCTATAAATAGCCCACCCCCACAACCATAAACGGTTGGCTACTCAGATTTCAGTGCACGGCTTTTGTCGTTTGAGAGCAACCCACCTCGAAGCGTTTGAGAGAAAATTCCTAGTGAGGAGAAAAGCCCTAACCACCCAGAGCCAGAGTAAATTGGGCATCACTTAAGTCTTCCTGTCTGTGTGATCTGAAGACTTATTACACTTGAGGACTGTGAATCCTTCAGACGGTTAGGCGTCGCGTTCAGAGCATCCAGGAGACATTGTGGATTGCCAGTGAATGAAGTTTGTGAAGGTTTTGGGAGTCTACCTTGAAGACTTACCGGAGTGATTGGGCGAGGACTAAGTGACCTTAGCTCAAGGGGAATACGGTGAGGACTTGGTGTCCTAGACTGTGTGTTCAGGACTGGGTGTCCGGGACTGTGTGTCCTAAGGTTTAAATACCTAGCCGCTCCAACCAGACGTACCGTTGTCACAGCAACTGGAACTGGTCCAACATATCATTGTCTTCAACGAGTCACTGGTTTCATCTTCACTTCCTTTTCTTACTGTTACACATTGTGAAGCCATTGCCTGCTTGCTTTATCTTTCGTCTTCACAACATGAATGTATGAACTGTTTGGCTTCATAACTTCTTCCTACCTGATCCTTATTACACTACAGTTGCTTGTCATTGTGCTTTCACTCTACTGAATACATGACCATGGCTGATCTAGTGTAATCTAACTTCCGCTGCATAATAAAAGGCTTAATCTTCGTTGTTTGTCTTCATAACTCTCACATTTTGAAGACTTTCATAAAAATCGCCTATTCACCCCCCTCTAGTCGATATAACGCACTTTCAATTGGTATCAGAGCAAGGTGCTCCCTTGTTCTGTGTGATTCGGTTTAACCACCTGGAGTTTTAGCTATGTCGACTGCAGTAATAATAAAGTCTCCGCTGCGTGCCCCGTCTTCGATGGAACTGAATATCCCTACTGGAAGAATAAGATGCGCATGCATCTTGAAGCCATTTGATTAGTCGACCTATGGTATGTCGTCGAGAAACGGCGTTCCCAAGGCTTGGAGAAGGTGTCACTGCTGCTGATGTCAAGAAATTCGTTCAGCTGGACTCTACTGCCAAGAATATCATCTGTGGTCATCTGACCAAAGGACAGTATGGCCGTGTGAGTGCTTTGAAGACATCCAAGCTGGTCTGGGACTGGCTCTCCAAGGTCAATGAAGGCATCTCAACCCAGAGAGATCAGAGAATCAGTGTTCTTCGCAACCTCTTCAACCGCTTCAAGCGAAATGACAATGAGAATGTCCAGCACACATTTGACCGACTCACTGACATCACAAATGAGCTTCAAGCCCTCGGTCGCTCCTGAGATCACCAAACATGAAGTCGTCAAGACGCTGCTGAGATCACTTGATAGTTCGTTTGACATCCTAGCCCTGATGATTCAAGAACGTCCTGATTTCAAGACACTCGATCCGTCTGACATACTTGAGAGGCTCAACACACATGAGTTTCAGCTTTCTGAGAAAAAGAGATATCTACGGTCCAAACTATGGGCGAACTACGTGCCTTGAAGGCAAAGCTGTTCTCCTCATCTGAAAGAGATCTTCAGCAGTTCTGAAGATCCTGAAGGACATTGGAAGGGAACTTGCTATGCTTGTGAAGAAGTTCCAAAAATTCACCAAGAAGAAAGGCTTCAGAAAGTCTTCACGATCAAGCTCAAGGAATGATGAAGCTTCTGCTCATGACTACAAGAAGAAAACATGTCACAAGTGCAAGAAAACTGGCCACTTCATCTCTGAGTGTCCGCAGTGGGACAATGAGAACAAAAAGAAGAAGAAGAGCAAGGAATATGACTCTGACGACAAGAAGAAGAAGAAATACTCAAAGTCCTCTCCAAGTCTTCCTCAAAGTCTTCATCACACAAGAAGAGCTCATCTGGCAAGGCACGTGCGTTTGTTGGCAAGGAAATGGATTCAGAGGAGGAAGTCCGCTTCTGAGGAGCAGCAGGTGGAGTCTGAGAGGAATCTGATTCTGCATGTGCAAGTCTGGCTACAAGCATATATCGCCAAGTCCATCTTCAACACTGAAGACAATGACTTCATCACCGACACCGATGCAAATGACAAGGACTACTCTGCTCCTACCTACTGCTTCATGGCACGCGGGTGCCAAGGTAAACACACGCACTACTCACTATCAAACATCTAAGCGACGATGACTCTGATTGTGGTTCTCGAAACCCAGCTACAAAACACTTGCTAAAATTGCAACTGAACAACAGAAAGCTATGGAACATATTCAAAAACTGTTAGACAGAAGCGATGATCTGTTGGGTCTGAAATGACTCGATCTGAATCCTTAATTGAAGACATAAAAAATCTTCATGTGAAGTATCAAGGAACTTGAAAGTCGTCATGAATACTGCTCTCAACAACTCATGAAAAGCTTTCCTATGATTATCTTCAAAGGAAGCAAGATCTTGAGAAATTGAGAGCGGCTCATGAAGATCTTCAAAAGGAAAACGAGTCACTTCGCGCCAGAACAGAATCAGTTCCGCTCAGGAAGGATTTGAACCACCATGTCTTAAATGCATTGAGCGTGATAATGCTACTTCTGTTGCTGAATGTTCACTTGCTACTGTCGTTGCAATATCTTCAACTGTTGATGTGGTAACTAACCCCTCTGCTGAGGATACCACGCTATTGCTGATGAGAATGCTAGGTTGAAGACATTGCTTGAAACAGGGATGTACAAAAGTCTTAAAGGGCATCAGACATTATGTGATGTCCTCAAGAAGCAGATTCTGAACCGAAACCCTAGGAAAGAGGGTGTTGGGTTCGTAAGGAAAATGAATGCAGATGGCTCTTACTGGAAACCTGAGCAGTACCCCAAAACCATGTGGGTTGCTGCAAAGGAACCTTCAGCAGATCCATCCAATCTATCTGGCTTCACTTGTGCTAACCCCATTATCATTGATGAATCCTTTGATGCAAACTATGTACTGTTTAAGAATCAGAATGGTGAAGTGTTTGCCAGGTACATTGGTACTTACTGCAGGAATGGACCGCCCATGAAGAAGATCTGGGTTCCGAAAAGGTGTCTGGAAAATCTTCCTGTGAATGTCTTCATGACACCTCACATGAAGAAGACAAACCTCAGTCCAAAGGCTTCATACAGACAGAGGACTCACCTGAGTCGCACTAACGCAAATGTTTTGCAGGGAAACCATACTCAGGCATATGAATATGAGAGCGGTTCATCAAACCTCCATGTTCATATGACCAAGAACTATTCTGCCTATTCTTATGAGTACTATTGTCCGCCTGCTAGACTGTTTTCTAGGGCTCCAAAGCCAAAATTGTCAGATGCTGCACTTAGACTTATTGCTTCTAAGCCATCCTTGAAGATGTGGGTGGCTAAGAAAGCTTAACTCTCTTTTGCAGGGAAAGGTCTCCAGCAGAAAACCAAAATCTTCTGACGCCATTGCTGGGGACCTTAAACATCTTGTAGGGCGCAAGATCAAATGACCGAATGGCATTACTATGTACTTCATTCCTGAATCGCATGCTACTCTCCCTATTAGTCCTAATCTGGATCTAAGTTTTCATAACCCACTGGTTCGTCAAATGTTTTTGCTTCACAATTCTCTTCGTGAAGCCTATCCCCCTAACTGCATTGTAGGGTACAACACCAGCGTCTTCAGAATGGATTATTGACAGTGGGTGTACAAATCACATGACCGGCAAAAGAAGCCTTCTCATGGACTCAACCTTACGTCCATCCGACAAGAGCCACATCACATTCGCTGACACTGGTAAAAGTAAGGTATTGGGTCTAGGTAGAGTTGCAATCTCAAGGGATCAGCACATGGATAAAGTCATGCTTGTTGAATCCCTTGGCTTCAACTTAATGTCTGTCTCAATGCTTTGCGATTTGAACATGATCGTAATATTTGGAAAATATCGTTGCCTGGTACTAATGGAATCCGACAAATCTCTAGTGTTTGAAGGGTATCGGAAAGATGATTTGTACGTAGAAGATTTCTCAGCAGGGCCACAGCTTGCAGTATGTCTTCTAGCAAAAGCTTCAGAATGCTGGCTTTGGCATCAGAGACTTGGGCATGCTGGCATGAGGAACCTCCATACCCTTGCGAAGAAGATGCATGTCATAGGCATCGAGGGCGTCAAGTTCAAGAAAGATCACTTATGCGGTGCCTGTGAAGCAGGGAAGATGACGAGGGCCAAACGTCCCTCGAAGACAATCATGACCACTACTCGACCCTTCGAACTGCTTCACATGGATCTTTTTGGTCCCACTCACTACTCAACTTTTATCACTACTGCTTGCCTATATGGCTTTGTCATTGTTGATGATTACTCTAGATATACTTGGGTGCACATAATCCTTTACAAGACTGAAGTGCAGGATGTCTTCAGACGCTTCGCCAATCGAGCAGTGAACAATTATGGCGCCAAGATAAAGCACATCACAAGTGACAATGGCACTGAATTCAAGAACACTGGCCTTGATACATATCTTGATACCTTGGGCATCACACATGAATTCTCAGCCCCGTACACGCCACAGCAGAATGGCGTCGTCGAACGCAAGAACAGAACACTCATTGAGATGGCCAGAACGATGCTAGATGAATACAAGACTCCAAGAAAATTCTGGCCCGAAGCCATTAACACTGCATGCCATACAATCAACCGTGTTTATCTTCACAAGCTTCTTAACAAGACATCTTATGAACTCCTAACTGGCAAGAAGCCAAATGTCAGTTACTTCAGAGTATTTGGCGCAAGGTGTTGGATTAAGGACCCACATCACACCTCAAAGTTTGCACCAAAAGCACATGAGGGTTTTATGCTTGGATATGGAAAGGATTTGCACTCCTACAGAGTCTTCAATCTCTTTCATTACAAAGTGGTTGAAACAGTGGATGTGCGGTTCGATGAGACCAATGGTTCACAAAGAGAGCACCTGCCAAATGTGCTAGATGAAATTCCATCCAGTGAATCAATCAAGCTAATGGGAACTGGAGAAATCATACCTTCTGAAGCTCATCCTGAAGAGGAACTCATCATCTCCGCACCAAATCAACCTGAAGACAATGCTCAACCTCAAGACAATCCCTCCAACAACGAAAATGATCAGCAAGAGCAAAGTCTTCGCCCTGTACATCCTCGTGTTGCCAATGAAGTGCAGACTGAAAGAATAATTGACAGCATCAATGCACCCGGTCCACTCACTTGTTCAAGGGCAACTCAGCTGGCAAATTTCTGTGGGCACTTCGCATTCGTCTCAATTACTGAACCCAAGAAAGTTGAAGAAGCCTTCATGGAACCTGAATGGATTCAAGCTATGCAAGAAGAGCTTCAACAGTTTGAGCTGAACAATGTATGGGAACTGGTTAAGCGTCCTGATCCATGGAAGCACAATATAATAGGCACCAAATGGATATACCGCAACAAGCAAGATGAGCATGGTAAAATTGTCAGAAACAAAGCTTGTCTCGTTGCTCAAGGATATACTCAAGTGGAAGGCATTGATTTCGATGAAACATTTGCTCCTATGGCTAGACTTGAAGCCATACATATACTGCTGGCCTATGAAAATCATCATAACATACTTCTATATCAAATGGATGTGAAGAGTGCCTTTCTCAATGGCAAGATTGAAGAAGAAGTGTATGTTGCACAACCGCCTGGGTTTGAAGATCCAAAACATCCTGACATGGTATACAAGCTCAACAAGGCACTGTATGGCCTCAAACAAGCCCCTCGGGCCTGGTATGACACACTCAAATATTTTCTAAAGAGAAAAGGCTTCATACCTGGTTCCCTAGACCCCACTCTCTTCACAAAGACATATGATGGTGAACTGTTTGTGTGCCAAATATATGTGGATGACATTATCTTCGGCTGCACCAATCAGAAGTACAGTGAAGAGTTTGGCTATATGATGCAAGAGCAATATCAAATGTCTATGATGGGGGAGCTGAAGTTCTTCCTCGGTCTTCAAATCCGACAACAACGCAACGACATCTTCATATCTCAAGAGAAGTATCTCAAAGAGTGCCTGAAGAAGTTTGGTATGCAAGACTGCAAAGGCTTCACAACACCAATGCCAGCCAAACATCATCTGGGTCCCGACGACAATGGTAAAGAGTTCGATAAAAAGGTATACCGCTCCATGATTGGTTCTTTGCTTTATTTATGTGCATCTAGGCCAGATATTATGCTTAGTGTTTGCATGTGTGCTCGATTTCAAGCGGCACCAAAGGAGTCGCATCACTTAGCTGTGAAGCGAATTCTTCGATATTTGGCTCACACCCCAACTCTCTGATTATGGTATCCAAAGGGCTCAGAGTTTGATCTGGTTGGATTCTAGGATGCTAATTATGCTGGTGACAAGGTTGATTGGAAGTCTACATCAGGCACATGCCACTTTCTGGGACGATCACTTGTATGTTGGTCTTCAAAGAAGCAGAACTGTGTATCCCTCTCCACTGCTGAATCTGAATACATTGCTGCTGGATCTTGCTGCGCTCAGCTTCTGTGGATGAAGCAAACTCTCAAGGACTATGGCATTCATCTGAAGCAAGTGCCACTTTACTGCGACAACGAAAGCGCCATCAAGATTGCCAACAACCCAGTTCAGCACTCGAAGACAAAGCACATAGAAATTCGTCATCACTTTCTCAGAGATCATGTTGTGAAGGAAGATATTGATATCATACACGTCAACACTGAAGAGCAATTGGCAGATATCTTCACCAAGCCCTTGGATGAGAAGAGATTTTGCAAGTTACGGTGTGAGCTAAATATCCTGGAATCCTCAAATGTCCTGTGATCAGGCACACATCCTAACACTTATGCACATTGATGACTTAGATGTGCAACACACAAAGTAACGTATATCTTCAATCAATGAAGACATACATTCTAAGTGTGAATACATTAATGTGGAATTTGACTTCGGAGCGCCACGATAATTGTGCGCCGTGTCTGGGTCTAATACTTCCTATACGGTGGGTAACGCCACCATCAAACGTTCTATTTTGAAGTGTTTCACTCATGGTGTTACCTTGCAATGTCTTCACATTTGGTTTGGCTTCAATCTCAACATGTCTTCATGATTATCTTCACTATGTTAATTGTATAGATATATATATATACTAGTGTTCTGTCCTCTACAGCATTCACTTATAGCTACGGCTTCTTGTTTGAATCTTTTGAACTAAGTGAATGTGATCGGACCCTAACCTCTCTATGCTTTCTATCTCAAATTCTATCTCTCCAAGTCATATGCATTTTATTGAAACTGTCGAATGTCTTCTCTGCGCCCTTCAGCAGACGACACAGAGACAACCTTTAAGTCCGTTTTCAATGCTCATTCATCCACATGAAATCCGGAGAAGCAGGAACGACCACCCGACAATCCAGGCGTGCGTGGGACGTGGAACAACCCCCAAAATTCCGCATGATGGCCACGTGTTACTCAGATGCGAATCGCTAGGGGCACCTGTGTAATAGCGCAGTGCCGCCCCTGTACCTATAAATACACACTTCACAGCGGTCATTATCTCTTCTTCCACTCTCGCACGAACCCTAGCGCCACCGCTAGCCCTCGACGACGCCGGTGACGAAGCGCTTCGCTACTGCAGCCTCTCCGACGCCGTCTTCACGCCGACCGCGGACATCGTCCTCTTCGCCGTCGCCGTAGGTGTCCTCCGTCGCCAAGTTAGGTCACGGAAGATTGAACTGCTCGGCCTCATCTCCCACTCCGTCTAGCAGTTCCCAGTGTGGTAAATAAAACTTCTTTTTACGGCCCCTTTTGATCCTATGGCTTTGTCACTTTCTACCATAAGAAGTTTCTATTCACACAAGTTAGATTCCTAGTAAAAAGAAGCCTAGTATATTCACTCATGTGATCTCATAAGCATGCCTAGTATATTCACTTGTGCTTCACAAAAGTAGTTAGATTCCTCACTTGTACTGATCTGTGGATTCATACAAATCTGGAACCAACTTCTTATCTATGAGTGAATGTCTTCGCACGATGAGGTCAATGTCTTCTAAACTGATTTATCTTCAAAATCTTCTGAGAATGCATATGACCTCTTCCCCTTCCCTCGCACCTTAATGCTGTCACAGGTACATGTCCGTGGGAGAATCCTTTGGTTCTCATAGTCTGCATTCATTTGCAGAATTCTTACAGCATCACATAAATTCTCCTGAAGCCAGTTCCTGTTGGTCCAGCAAGAGAAAGCCTTTGAAGCCTTTGAACGTCTTGAAGCCTTTCAAGTTAAAGTTTATGGCTTCAGAGAAAGCAGCAAGGAAGGGGGGCAGACAACGTTCGTGGACGGAACATCCAGAGATCTGCCCAGATGAACTCGCAGAAATGTATAAGACAGATCCTGAAGAGGATTACAGGATGGCAACATTCCGCAAGACCCCGTCCCAGCTTTGTGCAGAACTCATGGTTCAAATACCGCTTCACAAGTCCCAATGAGTGCTGAGAAAAGTGCCATAAAAAGACCGTGGGTCTTATACAAGAATCCTTGTACCCAGGTCCAGAGATGAGCTATTGCCCAAAGCTTCTATCCATGTATGGTCCGTGGGCCACAGCCTGATGATGCACATTCGTCGTCACTACTCTGGTGTCGTGACGACAATCTGTTCAAGCGCAACTTCCAGTTTGCCC
>NC_053025.1:483527448-483537453 GCF_003073215.2 Triticum urartu
ATAAATAATATAAATATCGATAAAAACATATCAAAAGTGGATATTCTTATTACATCGATCCACGCTGTGACACTCTCAATGAAAGCACCAATGTCGGTGTCAAAACCGGCGGATCTCGGGTAGGGGGTCCCGAACTATGCGTCTAGGCCGGATGGTAACAGGAGGCAAGGGACACGAAGTTTTACCCAGGTTCGGGCCTCTCGATGGAGGTAAAACCCTACGTCCTGCTTGATTAATATTGATGATATGGGTAGTACAAGAGTAGATCTACCACGAGATCGGAGAGGCTAAACCCTAGAAGCTAGCCTATGGTATGATTGTTGTTGTGTATGTTGTCCTACGGACTAAAACCCTCCGGTTTATATAGACACCGGAGAGGGAGGGTTACACAAGTCGGTTACAATGGTAGGAGATCTGCATATCCATATCGCCAAGCTTGCCTTACATGCCAAGGAAAGTCCCTTCGGACACGGGACGAAGTCTTCAATCTTGTATCTTCATAGTCCAGGAGTCCGGCTGAAGGTATAGTCCGGCATCCGGACACCCCCTAATCCAGGACTCCCTCAGTAGCCCCTGAACCAGGCTTCAATGACGACGAGTCCGGCGCGCAGATTGTCTTCGGCATTGCAAGGCGGGTTCCTCCTCCAAGTACTTCATAGAAGATTTTGAACACAAAGATAGTGTCCGGCTCTGCAAAATAAGTTTCCACATATTGCCATAGAGAGAATAATATTTACACAAATCTAATCTGCTGACGTATTCCATAGTGTGACACACCACGGCCAAGCCTTTATCCGAGTCGTTTTATTATCCCACCTCAGCGCGTCATGCGAGGCGGTTTCCTTGGCACGTCTTGTTAAAGCAGAGATCGTGTCCCCTTATTCCGGGATTCTCATCAATACGGGCGTGGGTAACCCAACCGCTTCTAGGACTCCTAGATTATAGGCAAGTCCAAACGGACACGGAGAGGACGCTTGATATTCACCCTCTTTATAAAGGGACAAGGCTTTTATTTTTCCCTCCCGTGCTCAATCGAATCCTTCCCCCACCTCAAGCTCAAACGCCCAAAGTTCAGGTCAGGTGCTCCGAACCTTCAGTCATGTCCGGATCTAGCCTTCAAGGCCGATGGGTGCCTTCCTCCGTCACGGAAGAAGACATCAAAAAGTTGAGGGAGGCCAGATATCTGACCGCCGAGATTTTGCATCGGCTGCCTCCCCGAGGGCAGGCCGTCCCCCCGAACCCAACGAGAATCGTGTTCGTCTCCCACTTCCTCCGAGGTCTAGGCCTTGCTCTGGATCCTTTCGTCAGGGGTTTGATGTTTTATTACGGGCTAGACTTCCATGATCTAGCTCCGGACTCCTTTCTTCATATCACGACATTTATTGTTGTGTGCGAGGCCTTCCTCCGGGTTACCCCTCACTTTGGCCTATGGCTCAAGACCTTTGAAGTAAAGCCGAAGATGATCGAGGGGCAACATGCAGCGTGTGGAGGTGCCTCAATACGCAAGATGACGGGAGCTCCGTGGCCCAAAGGTTCCATCCCAGAGGTGTCTGAATTGTGGCAACAGGAGTGGTTCTACATCGGCTCCTAGAAGTGCCAAGTGGGCCCCCTGTTTTCCGCTCGGGCCCTCCACCACAAGCTGATGTCATGGATCAGCAGAGGTCTGAGCTGGGGTCCAGCCAAGGACGTGCCTATACTGCAAAGCCGCATTCGAGATCTCTTCAATGGAGATTTCAGTTTGGTTGCGGTAATACAAGTTATGCTGGTTCGTCAAGTCCAGCCTTGCAAACGCCGGCCTCTTCGCCTGTGGGAGTTCAATCCCGAGGGACCGCGTGTCATTCAAAATTTTCTCGGCCTGACGCACGAGGAGATGTACAAGTCATTCTTCGGACCTCAGGTGGAGTGTCCGGAAATCACCGAGGACGTGGGCCTGAGTAGTAACCGCGCCGCCGAACAGGTAAGGCATCTTCCGGCCGAACATACTATCTCTCCCTTTGTTACGAAGTTATTTCTGAGAGGTTTCGCTTTTTGACCAGGACTGGCTAACAAAGGCGAAGTTGATTCGGTGTTCGGCCCCCCTCCCTGAGGGTTTGGAAAATCCGGTATTGGAAAAGATGCTCCAGACCGCACCTTGCCCGGAGCCCTTGAAGGAAGATACAGTGGAGGATAATACGGGCGGACGCGGGCCCCCAACGCTGCCCATTCTAACCGAGGGAGCGAGCGTCTCCATGAAGGAAGACGACCAGAAGAGGAAAAGGACTGCGCCCGGGGATTCGGAAGCCGAAGCTTCCAAACGGGAGAAGAAGTCTCCCACAGAGGGTCCTACCTTGGGGGGCGCTGTTGCCGCACAAAGTCCGCGGGGGGATCAATTCTCCCGAGTCGTAAGTGACCCGAAATACTTTAATAGTACAGATATGCCATCTTTTTCTTCTGAGAAAATAACCACCGCATATATCTTTGCAGTTCGGGCCTTAGCCCCTCTCAAATGAGCTCGTCTTCGGGGGATCTTCTTCCAGAGATGATGGAGAGCGAAACGCCTCCTCCGGGCTCCTCTGCTCCGGAAGCGGGCGACCCTGAAGTGTCGTCGTGGAGGGCCTCTCCGAGTCCGGTGAGGCCAGAAGATAATCCCGTTGACCCCCGAAGCTCCCAATGTCCGGCTCCTGAAGAGAGCAGACAAAAGAGTCCGACACCGTCTAGTGTGCGATTGGATGTTCTGAGGGAGTTGGTGGGGCGAGCGGCCATCTCAGATGAACACCGTGTGCTGATGAATACGGTGATGGAGAGAATATCTTCCACCGAAAGCGGATTGCATGAAGCTTTTATGAGTCTACTGACAGGCTTTGAGGTACGTAAAAGAATGTATGATAGTCCTGCACATGCTAGGTGTGCCCTGTGTAGATAGTAGCCCCTGAGACTCTGGTTGTCGTCGGAAACGACGATGAACAGAGGATCATATTCCCAGGTAATAACCATACTGCCTCTATGTGCAGGTGATGGAAGCTTCGGTGGCTAGCCGAACTAGCGAGTTTGCCCATTTGAGGGCAGTTGGATGCGGCAGACGCGACAAGCTTGTTACAAAAAGCTTGACGAGGCACAGGGTAAAAGTGTCAATCTGGTAAACGCCACATAGGAAGAGCAGCATGATGCAGCATTAATATGTTGTGACTGAGATGGAGCTGCCATTGTTGAACGCTGCGGGCAGAACTTGCCCGGCCAAGGAACAAGAGTTGGGTAATGCGGCTTGCTTGAAAGGCGGCCGAAGAGTTGCAAGCCGAGAAGGCGCGCATGGCGAGACGAGACAAAATGGCCAAGATGGCTATAGAAAAAGCCCGCATGCCGTTGCGGGTTCTGAGGAAAACCAGCGAAGGCGGACTTGAGAAGGCTGCTGCGACGAAAAAGGATTCTCCGCTCTGCTATGAGGGCAAAGAAGAGGAGCTGCGGGAAGCCGGGGATTTGTAGCTGGGAAATCCTTTATGTTGCGGAGGAAGTTCGGAGATCCACGGTATGCCCCTCTGGATCGGCTGTGGAGTTCGGAGGATGTGTATATGGATTTGGCGGCGAGCGCTGCCGATGCGGCCAAGTATTCCAGGGTCAGACGGACCGTGAAGTAGACCAGCTGTTTTGGAGACAATTCCATTCTCCCGAGCGTCCGCTTTCATTGACTGACCAATTAGCCGAATGGGCCGAACTAAATAGGTTGTCCGGACTCTCCATGAGGTCTGTTGTGGATCAGCTATGGCCGGAAAGGTCAAAACCGAACAGCTATTTCAGCTTGGTGCAGCAGTTCCTTGACGTGGTGCCGCGCATTAATGCGATGAAGAGGTCGGCGTGCATAGAGGGCGCACGGATGGCCTTTGCCCGTGTTAAGGCATACTGGGGAGATGGATGCTACCAATGTTGCAGCGCGGGATTCGGCTATAGGTCGAAAGGCTGCTGAGCACTACTTTGAAGAAGTTATTGAGGGTGCCAGTTTGATAGAGACCCAGTGCTCAAAAAATATTATGTTTGAGTGATATGTAATCTCATTGTAAGCGAAATGCTTTTATAAATTTTTATAAGGCTATTTTTATACTTTTGCCTGAAAGTAATATGATGCCTCCTGGGCGGCCATTTATGTATACATGTGTATAACCTGAAAGATTGCAGTCGTCGGCTTCAACCCCCACGCATATAATGCAGAGGTGCTCGCAAAAACACGCGTTCACACTTAACCCAACGTCTTGGTCCTATTAAGGAGGTGATAGCGGAGCGAGCAAGGCAACCGGACTATAATGCTTTAGCACGTTCACTTAGCCATAGGAGTTTGACAGTGGGGCTACTAGATAGCCCCTGGTGGCTCCGCACTCTCCCGATGCCGGGGTGCGTACATGCCTGGCCGGAAAACGGCCCTTCATTAAGGAGGAGGAATTCTAACATTCCCATAGGTCATCGAGTGGTTGACCAGTCTCACGCTATATCATGACAGTCAGTTTTCGGCTTTCTCTACTGAGGTGCTCGTCCGGATGAACCAGGGCACAATCACAGTAGTTCTCCTGGTGCTACCTTAGCCGGGAAAGTGGAACATAAGGCACCAAAACACAGGAGCCGGGCAAACCCAAAATTTGACCAAAGACAATGATTCAGAGCTGATGCATGTAGGGCCAAACTCGTGACGCCGAACACTCCCTAAGGTATTCGGTCTTTGTGGTATAACCGGGCCTAAATAATGGCCTTTGTAAGAAGCCCCTTGTGTCCAGGTACGTGCATTGTTCTGGCGTGGCCACATGCCAAGACGTCAGCATCCTTCTCAACGGTGGATATGTATCAACAAGAGACGGTAAAAAAGGTTTACGCAGGGTCTTAATCTAAAAAGAATCCTTGGAGCGGGTCCCTGCTGCACGTCTGCGCCTGTGTCTCAGTTGTGCCGTATCCTGGACGGGTGTAGCACGATGATCGTCTGTAAAAGAGAGGAAGTTAAGTGAAAAAGTTGTCGTGCAAAAAGATAGTTTTTAAAGAAACCATGTATAATTCAAGATGATAAGAAATTGCCACTCGTCTGCGCATGTTGAGCCCCTTGTACTAACAAATAGGGGTGTGACCATTTATTCGGTATAAGTAGCGGCGCCAGACTCGATTGGTTGTATCTGAGGTCTTGACGACCTATTGGATGCTTTCGCTTGTCCTGGCGCCTTTAGTGTGCGGCTGCCAAGGCAGCCTCACTCTCTTCGGCGCGCAGAGATTGCTTGATATTTCCATGCACTGTGATGCCACGTGGACCGGGCATCTTGAGTGTGAGGGAGGCGTAGTGTGGTATTGCATTAAAGCGAGCGAAAGCTTCGCGTCCGAGCAGTGCTTGATAGCCACTTTGAAACGGAGCGATGTGGAAAGTTAAATGCTCGCGACGGAAGTTATCGGGGGAGCCGAATATAACTTGTAGTAGGAGGGAGCCCGTACAACGAGCCCCTGGGCCTGGCGTTACTCCTTTAAAGGTAGTATTGCTATGGCGAATTTGTGTTGGGTCTAACCCCATCCCGCGGATTGTATCCTGATATATTAGGTTTAGGCTACTGCCGTCCATCAAGACTTGTGAAGTGATATCCGCCAATTACTGGGTCTAATACCAGGGCAGCCCATCCTGCGTGTCGGATACTTGCTGAGTAATCGCGATGGTCGAAAGTGATCGGTTGAGACGACCAGTGGCAGGACTTCGCGGTGACAGGCACTTGGGTATATTTTCCTGGGAGTGCCGCGTTGTTTTTTCCCTTGATCACGTGTAACACGTTTACTGTTTTGACTTCTGGTGGAAATTTCTTTTGTTCCCCCATGTCTTGCTTGGGGGGCTTGTCCTCGTCTTCACTTGGTGTATCCTCCCCCTTGTGTACGGGGTTGAGCTTGCCGGACTGCTTGAAGACCCAACATTCTCTGTGGGTATGATTAGCAGGTTTACTAGGTGTAACACCCCGGATGTAACTTGCCCAATTTGTACTCCAACTCTTGCCGTTTCGGCGTTAAGTTATTTATTTTCTCGGGTTCGGGTCTTTGTCTCCGTGTGTTGTTACGTTGTCATGCATCTCATATCATGTCATCATGTGCATTGCATTGCATACGTGTTCATCTCATGCATTCGAGCATTTTCCCCGTTGTCCGTTTTGCATTCCGGCGCTTCGTTCTCCTCCGGTGGTCATTTCTAGTCTTTCGTGTGTGGGTTAAACATTTCCGGATTGGACCGAGACTTGCCAAGCGGCCTTGGTTTACTGCCGGTAGACCGCCTGTCAAGTTTCGTATCATTTGGACTTCGTTTGATACCAACGGTTAACCGAGGGACCGAAAAGGCCTCGTGTGTGTTGCAGCCCAACACCCCTTCAATTTGGGCCAAAACCCACCAAAACCTCTCCATCATCTAGAGCGTTCGATCACGATCGCGTGGCCGAAAACCGCACCTCATTTGGACTCTCCTAGCTCTCCTTCTAGGCCTATAAATAGGTCCTCCTCGAAAATCTCGGATCCCCCTCCCCGAAACCCTAAAAAATCCGTCTCCACCGCCGCCGGACGTGTCCGGACGGAGCCGGACAACGTCCGGATCCCACCGCCGCCAACCGCCGCGTGCCATGTGGCACCTCCGCCGCCAGCCGCCCGCGGCCCGGGAGCCAGCGCCGGCCCCCGAGGGCCCGCTCCCTCGCCCCGCCTCCTCGCGCCCGAGCGCCGCCGACCTCCGCGCCGCCCGCAGCCGTCCGCCAACTCCGGCGCGCCGCCCCGCGTTTCGTCGCTGCCCGGCCGGATCCGGCTAGATCCGGCCGGAGAGAAGCCGCCGGTGCCCGGATCTCGTCGGCCCCCGCCCTCCTCGTCCTTCTCCGACCTCGCCGGAGCAGGCCGACCTCGCGATTTGCCTCGGTTCACGTGCCGGGTCAAACCCTAGATCGGAGGTCGATTTTTCTTCAAGTCCCCGTGTTTTTCAGTTCAAGTGCTCATGTTCATAGCCTCGTAACTTTGCATCCGTAGCTCCGATTCATGCATATAGCATATCAAAATGTTCATCTCAGAGAGTACATCATTTCATTCCATTGCATCATTTTCATTTGAGTTCATCTTGATGCCCGAAATGCTGTCAGATCTGCTGCTCCATTTAGCTTTTTGTCATTTTTTCCATGATTGATGTGTGCATGATATGCCCTGATGCTCTACATATGTTTTGTTAAGGGTTTTGTCATCTTTCCAGAGGTGCAACCCATGTATTTTTGTGATGTGTGTGGTGACTAGTACAAGCTTGCAAAGTGGTGCACTTGTTAATTCTGTTTTCAGGGACTTAGCATTTCCACTAAGTCCTTCATCTGTTTATCTCATGATGCCATATGTTCATGTTGTTTCCTAGTGATCCGTGCCTCTTTTGAGGATGATCAGTAAGGATGTTTTGTTAATCTTGTAGTGCTCTATCCATCCATGTCTTTGTTTGCAATTATGGAGCAACCTAGCTTGAGTAAATTGAGCTCTACTTTTGCTACTTTGTGAATCTGGGAAGATTGTCAACTTGTTTGCAATTTTGCCGATGATGTTGTAGTTGATCCGTGCATGCTATGCTATTGATCTTGCCATGTCTAGCTTGCATTTTGTGTATTCTTGATGGGTGTATTCTTATCTTTTCTTGACTTGCACCATAGAGAGTGCATCGAGCTCGTAAACATGCCTACTTGATATCTGTTTTCAGCTTGCTCCAGTTTTTACTAAGTCTGAAAACTGATTATGTTTTTGCTATATTCACATGCTTGCAATTGTATTTTCTGATCCCTTTTGGCTCAAGGTCACTAAGGGACTTTTGTTAAGCTCTTTGAGTAGCTCCATGCCATGCTTTACTTTGCCATGTTCAGGTCCTGTAGCCTATAGTTTTGTTGCTCCAAAGAGTGCTACCTGATCTGAAATTCCAGACAAGTGCTAATTCCACTAAGTCTGAGATCTGTTTGCCATATGCATTTTTTGCCATGCTTGTTGAACCTGTTAATGGATGATTTGGCCGTAGCTCAGTGCTAGACTTTTGTTAAGCATCTTGATCATCCCTGCCATGTATTTTGTTGTCATGTTTGGGTGCTGTATCATGTTCATTCTCATTGCATTTAGATGGCACTTGCTGTAAATCGCAGACCGGTGTCATATTTTGAATCGCTTGCCATTTCCAAACCGTAACTCCGATTCCGGCGTTCTTTATATCGTTTTCAAGCGATTTCATCTCATCTTTCTAGTGGCACACTTGGATTTCCATGTTGAGGCCAGGGTCTTGCTTTTCCTGTCATATCTTGCATATGCATCCCGCATCACATCCCGCATAGCATATCATCTTTGCATCATTTTGTTTGTTCCTTGCACGTGGTTGATTGTGTCCTTGTTGCTTGTTTGTCTTGTTTGGGTAGAGCCGGGAGACGAGTTCTCTAACGAGGAGCCCGTTGAGTTTGCTTTCGAGGATCCAGTCAACTCTGACAACTATGCAGGCAAGATGATCATACCCTCGAAATCACTACTATCTTTGCTATGCTAGATTGCTCGCTCTTTTGCTATGCCAATGCTACGATGCCTACCACTTGCTTTCAAGCCTCCCAAATTGCCATGTCAAACCTCTAACCCACCTTGTCCTAGCAAACCGTTGATTGGCTATGTTACCACTTTGCTCAGCCCCTCTTATAGCGTTGCTAGTTGCAGGTGAAGAATGGAGGCCATTCCTTGTTGGAACATTATTTTACTTGTTGGGATATCATTATATTATCTTGTTATCTTAAGGCATCTATATACTTGGTAAAGGGTAGAAGGCTCGGCCTCTCGCCTAGTATTTTGTTCCACTCTTGCCGCCCTAGTTTCCGTCATATCAGTGTTATGTTCCCGGATTTTGCGTTCCTTACGCGGTTGGGTTATAATGGGAACCCCTAGATAGTTCGCCTTGATTAAAGCTTTTCCAGCAATGCCCAACCTTGGTTTTACCATTTGCCACCTAGCCTTTTTCTCCTTGGGTTTGCAGACTCAAGGGTCATCTTATTTTAACCCCCCCGGGCCAGTGCTCCTCTGAGTGTTGGTCCAACCGAGCGATGTCCGGGGCTACCAGGGGCAACTCTGGGCTGGCCTACCCGACGTCTTGCTCATGAGTGTGCCCTGAGAAAGAGATATGTGCAGCTCCTATCGGGATTTGTCGGCACATTCGGGCGGTGTTGCTGGTCTTGTTTTAACCTGTCGAAGTGTCTTGAAGAACCGAGATACCGAGTCTGATCGGAACGTCTTGGGAGGAGGTCTATTCCTTCGTTGACCGTGAGAGCTTGTCATGGGCTAAGTTGGGACTCCCCTGCAGGGATTGAACTTTCGAAAGCCGTGCCCGCGGTTATGGGCAGATGGGAATTTGTTAATGTCCGGTTGTAGATAACTTGAACCTTAATTAATTAAAATGAATCAACTGAGTGTGTTACCGTGATGGCCTCTTCTCGGCGGAGTTCGGGAAGTGGACACGGTGTTGGAGTAATGTTTGCGCAGGTTGCTTCTCTAGTTTCTCGCTCGCGCTTTGCCTCCTCTTCTCGCTCTCTTTTGCGAATAAGTTAGCCACCATACTTGCTAGTCGCTTGCTGCAGCTACATATTTTACCTTGCCATACCTATAAGCTTAAATAGTCTTGATCGCGAGGGTGCGAGATTGCTGAGTCCCTGTGGCTCACAGATTACTATTACACCAGATGCAGGGCCTGATGATTCCGCTCCAGTGAGACGCTATGAGCTCAAGTGGGAGTTCGACGAGGACTCTCAATGATACTATGTTTCCTTTCCCTGATGATCAGTAGTGGTGCCCAGTTGGGGTGATTGGGACCGTGTCGCATGTTGGGTATCTTTTATTTTGGCGCCGTAGTCGGGCCATGAGTGTTTGTGATGTAATGTTATTTATGTACTTGATTGACGTGGCGAGTGTAAGCCAACTATGTTATCTCCCCTTTATTATTCATATTACATGGGATGTTGGTGAAGATTGCCTAACTTGCGACATATGCCTTCAATGCGATTATGTCTC
>NC_053025.1:483538453-483555465 GCF_003073215.2 Triticum urartu
TTGTCGATGACAACAAATATAGCATCATTGCCACGCTTGGACTTTGGAAACCCAGTCACGAAGTCCATTTCAATGTGGTCAAACTTCCATTCTGGAATGGAAAGAGGTTGGAGGAGACCTGCTGGCCTTTGGTGTTCTGCCTTCACTCTTCTGCAGACATCACATTCATACATGAATTGAGCGATCTCGCGCTTCATTCGAGTCCACCAATAAGCTTGCTTGAGGTCCTGATACATCTTCGTGCTCCCAGGGTGGATGGAGAGGAGAGAATTGTGAGCCTCGTTCATGATCACTTTACGAAGGTCACCTTTGGGTACCACAATTCGATCCTCGAAGAAGAGAGTGTCCTTGTCATCAAGGCAGTAGCACTTGTACTTGGACTGACTCTTGGCAATCCCAATCTTCACCTTTTTCACCATAGCATCAAGAAGCTGGGCTTGGCGAATCTGGTCTTCTAAGGTAGGAGATACTTGAAGGTTGGCGAGGAAACCTTGAGGAACAACTTGCAGATTAAGTTTGCGGAAAGCTTCACAAAGCTCGGGTTGATAAGGCTTAAGAATCAGACTGTTGCAGTAGGCCTTTCTGCTCAAAGCGTCAGCAATCACATTGGCCTTGCCTGGAGTATACTCAATACTCAGATTATACTCTTGAATCATTTCGACCCATCGAGTTTTCCTGAGGTTGAGATTAGGCTGAGTGAAGATGTACTTGAGACTCTTGTGATCAGTGAAAATGTCCACTTTTCTTCCCAATAGAAGATGTCTCCAAGTCAAAAGAGCATGCACAACTGCCGCCAACTCGAGATCATGAGTGGGGTAGTTTTTCTCATTAGGCTTCAACTGGCGAGATGTATAAGCAACAACTTTCTTCTCTTGCATCGATACTGCGCCAAGACCTTGGAGAGAGGCATCACAAATGACCTCGTATGGCTTGGATTCATCAGGTGGAGTCAGAACTGGAACAGTGATCAATTTCTCTTTCAAAGTGTTGAAAGCAATATCACACTCCGGAGACCAAACGTACTTGACGTGCTTCTGAAGAAGATTAGAGAGAGGCTTCGCGATCTTAGAAAAGTTTTTAACGAATCTTCGGCAATAGCTTGCGAGACCGAGGAAGCTACGGAGCTGCTTCACATTCGGAGGAGGTTCCCAATTCACAATTGCAGACACCTTCTCAGGATTCACGGTAATGCCCTTGGCAGAGATGATATGACCAAGATAAAGAACCTCATCGAGCCAAAACTCACACTTGGAGAACTTGGCGTAGAACTGATGTTCCCTGAGCTTATCAAGAACCAAACGCAAGTGCTTGGCATGATCTCCCTTGTTCTTGGAGAAAACCAGAATGTCGTCGAGATAGACCAAAACGAAGTCATTGGTGTAGACGTTGAAGATGTAGTTCATCATGCGAGAGAACGTCGGAGGAGCGTTGGCGAGGCCAAAAGACATGACAGTGTATTCATATGAACCAAAGCTTGTTCTGAATGCTGTCTTGGGAATATCTTCTTCACGAATGCGAATCTGGTGATAGCCCATATAGAGATCCAGCTTGGAGAATACTTGGGCACCTTTGAGTTGTTCGAACAGCTCATTGATGTTGGGAAGTGGGTATTTGTTCTTGATGGTCTTCTTGTTCACTGGATGGTAATCAACACAAAGTCGGTCCGTTCCATCCTTCTTCTTCACAAAAAGAACACCACAACCTCACGGAGAAGAACTAGGCTGGATGAGACCCATTTTCTCCTGCATATCGAGTTGCTTCTTCAGCTCCTTCAACTCTTCTGGTCCGAGCTTGTAAGGACGTTTGCACACAGGTTCCGTACCAGGCTCAAGATCAATAACGGATTCAACTGGCCGGTGCAGAGGCATTCCTGGAAGCTCTTCTGGAAAGACGTCTTGATATTCGCAAACGACTGGAATTTGCGAAATAGCATCCAATTCACCCTTCTCATTGAGAGAAAACAGACGGATAGTATCATCACGAGCGGCAAAGACAATTACATCCTCAGACGAATGAGTCAATTGAATCTACCTGACTGCACAATCAATCTGAGCCTTGTGCTTAGAAAGCCAATCAATTCCGAGAATAAGATCAATATCCGAGTTACCAAGAACCACCGGAGAAGAGAGAAACTTGTAATCACCCAATGTGATAGAGATATCGGGAGCAACCAAACTAGAAGTCAAAAGCTTGCCGGGAGAAACAACTTGCATGACTTTGGGCATAATCTCGGTATCAACATTGTGATTTGATGCAAAAGGGCATGACAAAAAGGAATGCGATGCACCGGTGTCAAAAAGAACTTTTGCAGGAACATCATTAACAGGAAGGTTACCCATGATCACATCTGACGAGTCCTCTGCCTGAGCTGCATTCATCAAATTGACCTTGGCATGCTTGGGGTTATGCTTGACCACAGCTGTACTTGCCGATCTGACAGGAGGAGGAGGAGGAAGACGCCTCTGGTTGAAACACTTGTTGGCATAGTGACCCTTCTGTTGGCACTTGTTGCACGTGACCTCTGAAAGCGGACGGTGATACGGAGCACTCGATCTTGGAGCTTGAGACGAAGTCTTGTTCTGAAAGCCAGGGTTGGGTGGGTGGGAAGAACCACTGCCACCTTTGCTCTTCTGCTGATACAGCTGATGGAATGGAGGAGGAGGAAGCCAAAACTTCTGCTGCTTGGCCAGTTGAGTAGAGGAAGAAGGAGTAACATCTCTGGCTCGCTTCTTGGAAGCATCACACCTCAACTGAGCAGCCTCTTGCTTCAGTGCCATGTTGTAGAACTCATCGTATCTCAAGGGCTCAAAGAGAACAAGAGCGAGCTGGATATCTTCTCTGAGACCACCCCTGAACTGATATATCATGCTCTTCTCATCAGGCACGTCCTGCTTGGCAAAGCGGGCGAGCTTCTGGAACAACTTGTTGTAGTCATAGATAGACAAAGAGCCTTGCTTCAGATTGCGGAATTCCTCACGCTTGCTTTCAACCACGCTCTGGGGAATATGATGAGCTCGGAAATCTCGATGGAAATCATCCCAAGTGATAACACGTCCACCTCTGGAGTCCTTGTACTGCTGGAACCATTCTGCAGCTTGATCTTTGAGTTGGAAGGAAGCGAACTTAACAAAGTCCTCAGGCCTGACGTTACTGCACTCGAAATGCTTGCACAGATCCACAAGCCAATCGTCAGCATCGGTTGCCTCAACACAATTGTTGAATGTCTTTGGCCCGTTAGCAAGGAACTGGTTGAGTGTAGCAAAGTGACTCTGATTGTTTCCTTGATTCCCTTGACTGCCTTGATTGCGCTCTTGGAGAATTTGCATGATCAGCTGTGTGTTTGCATTGGTTGCGGCCATCACAGCTTGCCATGCCTTTGGAGGAGGTGGAGGTGGTGGCGGATTAGGATTCGGAGTCGTGCGCGTTGGAGGAGCCATCCTGAAGAGGTTGACCACCATTAGCACATTGATAGATAAATATTGAAGCTGAATCCAACGGAATGAAAATTGCAACATATAGTCTTCGCATCCGAACAAAATGAACGAATGCATTCCTCTTGAAATGGTCACATATCCATAAATTGCGAAGCCACTTAGATTTAAGGTAGAGAAATAAATCGACAAGGTACGGATCAAGAACGAATAATCGGTAAGAAATCCCAATCTCAAACCAATATCCGTGGAAGAAGAACTAGAGCTACTAGAATTCCCACCTATGAAACTTCCGAACCTTTCCGGTTATGCAATCAGGTGTTGGGGATACAGGGGAAGCATAATATCTCACCCAAACTAGCAATTCCTACATCCAGCTGTATCCATCCTTCAACACATAACCATGAAACCTTCGGAAACCATCTACCTCAACCTTCGAAAAGTATCCGTTATACAAGTTATGGCGATACTCCCGAACTCCCGCCCCAGTACTGGGTGGCGTCGAGGTTATCTCACCAATGAACTGCATAAAAGAGATTTTCGATGTCGGCGATAATATCGGGTATTCTAGAATTGCAACGATAAAATTATGATGACAACACCTCAGAGCTCAACTCCCTGGGACACTTCCACTAAACTCCTGACAGGAGGCACCAAGACAATGTTCTCATCATAAAACCATCGGAACGATTCCAAGATACTCGCGTGATCCTAAAAAAATTTAGTGAAATTTGAGAAGAGAAGAGTCAAAACTCTACGTCATGATGCCTTACCAGAGCGATGAGGAGACTGGGAAGTAAAAAGAATTCCTAGGCTCTCCGATATATAATTCCTAAATTACTCAAAACATTTTTCTAGACACAACTCGGCTGCTAAAAACGATCAAGCAATGGGGCTCCTAAGGTCGGGGAAGGCTCTGATACCAACTTGTAACACCCTCGATGTGACTATAGCTCCCACGTGTCGAGGCGCGACTTAGAGACATAATCGCATTGAAGGCATATGTCGCAAGTTAGGCAATCTTCACAACATCCCATGTAATAATAATAAAAGGGGAGATAACATAGTTGGCTTACACTCGCCACGTCAATCAAGTACATAAATAACATTACATCATCCAAACACTCATGGCCCGACTACGGCGCCAAAATAAAAGAGAACCCAACATGCGACACGGTCCCAATCACCCCCAACTGGGCACCACTACTGATCATCGGGAAAGGAAACGTAGTAACGTTGAGAGTCTTCGTCGAACTCCCACTTGAGCTCGTACGCGTCTCCTGGAGCGGAATCATCAGGCCCTGCATCTGGTGTAATAGTGATCTGTGAGCCACAGGGACTCAGCAATCTCGCACCCTCGCGATCAAGACTATTTAAGCTTATAGGTATGGCAAGGTTAAATATGAGTGGAGCTGTAGCAAGCGACTAGCAAGTATGGTGGCTAACTTATTTGCGAAGGAGAGCGGGAAGAGGAGGCAAAGCGCGAGCGAGAAACTGGAGAGCAACCTGGGCAAACATTACTCCAACACCGTGTCCACTTCCCGTACTCCGCCGAGAAGAGGGCATCACGGTAACACGCTCAGTTGATTCATTTTAATTAAGTTAAGGTTCAAGTTATCTACAACCGGACATTAACAAATTCCCATCTGCCCGTAACCGCGGGCACGGCTTTCGAAAGTTCAATCCCTGCAGGGGAGTCCCAACTTAGCCCATGACAAGCTCTCATGGTCAACGAAGGAATAGACCTCCTCCCAAGACGTTCCGATTAGACTCGGTATCTCGGTAACTCAAGACACTTCGACAGGTTAAAACAAGACCAGCAACACCGCCCGAATGTGCCGACAAATCCCGATAGGAGCTGCACATATCTCTTTCTCAGGCACAGTCAGATGAGCGCTCCTACGAGTAAAACCAACCCTCGAGTTTCCCCGAGGTGGCGCTGCAGTGTACTCGGTTGGACCAACACTCAGAGGAGCACTGGCCCGGGGGGGTTAAAATAAGATGACCCGCGGGCTTCGGAAACCTGAGGGAAAGAGAGGCTAGGTGGCAAATGGTAAGACCAATGTTGGGCATTGCTGGAAAAGCTTTAATCAAGGCGAACTATCAAGGGGTTCCCATTATAACCCAACCGCGTAAGGAACGCAAAATCTGGGAACATAACACCGGTATGACGGAAACTAGGGCGGCAAGAGTGGAACAAAACACTAGGCGAGAGGCTGAGCCTTCCACCCTTTACCAAGTATATATATGCATTAATATAACATGGCAATATAATGATATCCCAACAAGTAAATAAAATATGTTCCAACAAGGAACGGCCTCCGATCTTCACCTGCAACTAGCAACGCTATAAGAGGGGCTGAGCAAAGCGGTAACATAGCCAATCAACGGTTTGCTAGGACAATGGTGGGTTAGAGGTTTGACATGGCAATTTGGGAGGCTTGCAAGCAAGTGGTTGGCATCGTAGCATTGGCATAGCAAAAGAGCGAGCAAACTAGCATAGCAAAGATAGTAGTGATTTCGAGGGTGTGATCATCTTGCCTGCACAGTTGTCAGAGTTGACTGGATCCTCAAAGCAAACTCAACGGGCTCCTCGTTAGCGAACTCGTCTCCCGTCTCTACCCAAACAAGACAAACAAGCAACAAGGATACAATCAACCACGTGCAAACTCAACAACACAATGCAAAGATGATATGCCATGCGGGATGCGATGCGGGATGCCAAATGCAATATGTGACAGGAAATTCATGAACCTGGCACAACTTGGAAATCCAAGTGTGCCACTGGAAAGATGAGATGAAATCGCTTGAAAACGATATAAAGAACGCCGGAATCGGAGTTACGGTTTGGAAATGGCAAGCGATTCAAAAAATGACACCGGTATGCGATTTACAGCAAGTAGGCATCTAAATGCAATGAGATGAACAGGCTACAGCATCCAAACATGACAAAAAAATACATGGCAGGGATGCACACAAGATTCTTAACAAAAGTCTGGCACTGAACTACGGCCAAATCATCCATTAACAGGTTCAAACAAGCATGGCAAAAACGCAAATGGTAAAACAGATCTCAGACTTAGTGAAATTAACACTTGTCTGGAATTTCAGATCATATAGCCCTCTTCGGAGCAACAAAACAACATGCTACAGGACCTGAACATGACAAAGAAAGACATGGCATGGAGCTACTCAACAAGATTACAAAAGTTCCTTAGTGACCTTGAGCCAAAAGGGATCACAAAAAATACTAACAAGCACACGAATATAGCAAAAACATAATCAGTTTTCAGACTTTGAAAACTGGGACATGCGGAAACATAACTCACAAAGGCATGTTTACGAGCTCGATGCACTCACCACGGTGCAACTCATGGCAAGGCAAGCATACATCCCTTAAGAAGGCACCAAATTCCAGCTATACATGGCAAGAACAATGGCATAGCATCCCCGAATCAACTACAATAACATCGGCAAAGTCGCAAACAATTTGACGACCTACCCAGATTCGCAACGAAGCAAAAGTAGAGCTCGATTGACTCAATCTAGGGTGCTCCATAATTGCAAACAAAGACATGGATGGATAGAGCACTACAAGATTAACAAAACTCCCTTACTGATTATCCTCAAAAGAGGCACGGATCACTAGGAAACAACATGAACATATGGCATCATGAACTAAACAATCCCAGGACTTAGTGAAACTTCTAAGTCCCTGAAAACAGAGTTAGCAAGTGCACCACTTTGCAAGCTTGCACAAGTCACCACACACATCCTAAAAATACATGGGTTGCACCTCTGGAAAGATGACAAAACCCTTAACAAAACACATGTAGAACTCACGGGCATATCATGCACACAATAATCATGGCAAAAATGACAAAAGTGCTAAATGGAGTAGCAGATCTGACAATTAACTCAAGTAGCCCTCTTCTAACAGCATTTCGGGCATCAAGATGAGATCAAATGAAAATGATGCAATGGAGTGAAATGATGTACTCTCTGAGATGAACATTTTGATATGCTATATGCATGAATTGGAGCTATGGATGCAAAGTTACGGGGCCTCGAACAGGAGCATATGAACTAAAATTTTAGGGACTTGGACAAAAAAATTAGGTCAACCCTGATATTTTCAGATCTGGATCGGGGCGGCGCGCGAACCGAGGTGGCCGGGCTCTCGCCGGAGCTTCTCGCCGGAGGAGGGCGCGGGGCGGCGCCGGGGAGGTCGGAGGAGGCAGGCGGCGGGGCAGCGACCACCGGGCGGCGGGACGGCGACCACCGGGCGGCGGGACGGCGACCACCGGGCGGCGTGGCGGCGAGCACCGCGGCGGGGCGGCGAGCACCGCGGCGGGGCGGCGAGCACTGCGGTGACGAGGCACGGCTCCGGCCGGCCGGCGTCGAGCGGCGCGCGGCGGCTCCGGGCGCCGGCGCGGAAGAAGGCCGCGGCGGGGCGACCGAACGTGGGCGGCGGGGCGATGGGCTTGCGGGGGCCGGCGATGGGCCTCAGCGGGCCGGCTGGGGCGGCGAACTGGGGCGGCGGCGCGAGCCAATGGTGGAGCGCCACGTGGCGGCGGACGGGCGCGGCGGACGTGTCCGTCGGCGGGGCAGTTGTCCGGCGCGCGCGAAGACGAATGGAGCTAGGGTTTCAGGGGAGGAGAAGATCCGGATTTCGGGGGTTCTTTAAATAGACATAGAGGGAGCTAGGAGAGTCCAAATGAGGTGCGGTTTTCAGCCACGCGATCATGATCGAACGCTCTAGGACATGGAGCAGAGTTTGGTGGGTTTTGGGCCAAATTGAAGGGGTGTTGGGCTGCAACCCACACGAGGCCTTTTCGGTCCCTCGGTTAACCGTTGGAGTATCAAACAAAGTCCAAACAATACGAAACTTGACAGGCGGTCTACCGGTAGTAAACCAAGGCCGCTTGGCAAGTCTCGGTCCAATCCGGAAATGTTTAATCCCCACACATGAAAGAAAGCTAGAAATGGCCACCGGAGGAGAACGAAGTGCCGGAATGCTAAACAGACAACGGGAAAAATGCTCGAATGCATGAGACGAACACGTATGCAAATGCAATGCACATGATGACATGATATGAGATGCATGACAACGATAACAACACACGGATACAAAACCCGAACCTGAGGAAATAAATATAACTTAATGCCGGAAACGGCAAGAGTTGGAGTACAAATAGGGAAAGTTACATCCGGGGTGTTACAACACTCCACCACTACGAAAGGATCTCGTCCCGAGATCTAGGACTGAAAGAACGCCGGGTACTCAGAACGGAGGTGATCCTCGCGTTCCCAGGTAGCTTCACGGTTGGAATGGTGTGACCACTTGACTTTGAGAAATTTGATTGACTTGTTGCGAGTCTTGCATTCAGTCTCTTCAAGAATAGCAACTGGGTGCTCACGATAAGAGAGATCTTCTTGGAGCTCAATGTCCTCGAAGTTGACAGTGCGGTCAGGAGTCTTGAAGCACTTTCGAAGCTGAGAGACATGGAACACGTCATGAACATTTGCAAAGTTTGAAGGAAGCTCGAGTTGATAGGCGAGGTCGCCTCTCTTGCTGACAATCTTGAAAGGTCCCACGTATCTAGGGGCAAGCTTCCCTTTGATACCGAAGCGACGAGTACCTTTCATAGGAGAGACGCGGAGGTAAACATGATCTCCGATCTCGAAAGCCAAATCACGGTGCTTACTATCATAGTAGCTCTTCTGGCGGGATTGGGCCGCTTTGAGGTTATCTCGAATGACTTTGCACGTTTCTTCTGCCTCTATGATTAAGTCATTACCCAAAAGCTGACGTTCACCGGTTTCAGACCAGTTGAGAGGGGTACGGCACTTCCTGCCATACAGAATTTCGAATGGGGCCTTGCCCGAACTTGCTTGAAAACTGTTATTGTAGGAGAATTCAGCATAAGGAAGACAATCCTCCCACTTCATGCCGAAGGAGATCACACAAGCCCTGAGCATATCTTCAAGAATCTGGTTGACACGCTCGACTTGACCGCTAGTTTGAGGATGGAAAGCTGTGCTGAAGCGGATGTTCGTGCCCATGGCCTTCTGAAAAGAATCCCAAAACTTCGAGGTAAAGATGCTGCCATGGTCTGAAGAGATCACTTGAGGAATACCGTGCAGAGAGACAATACGAGAGGTATAAAGTTCCGCCAATTGAGCTGCAGTGATCGACTCTTTGATAGGCAGAAAATGAGCCACTTTGGTGAGTTTGTCGATGACAACAAATATAGCATCATTGCCACGCTTGGACTTTGGAAACCCAGTCACGAAGTCCATTTCAATGTGGTCAAACTTCCATTCTGGAATGGAAAGAGGTTGGAGGAGACCTGCTGGCCTTTGGTGTTCTGCCTTCACTCTTCTGCAGACATCACATTCATACATGAATTGAGCGATCTCGCGCTTCATTCGAGTCCACCAATAAGCTTGCTTGAGGTCCTGATACATCTTCGTGCTCCCAGGGTGGATGGAGAGGAGAGAATTGTGAGCCTCGTTCATGATCACTTTACGAAGGTCACCTTTGGGTACCACAATTCGATCCTCGAAGAAGAGAGTGTCCTTGTCATCAAGGCAGTAGCACTTGTACTTGGACTGACTCTTGGCAATCCCAATCTTCACCTTTTTCACCATAGCATTAAGAAGTTGGGCTTGGCGAATCTGGTCTTCTAAGGTAGGAGATACTTGAAGGTTGGCGAGGAAACCTTGAGGAACAACTTGCAGATTAAGTTTGCGGAAAGCTTCACAAAGCTCGGGTTGATAAGGCTTAAGAATCAGACTGTTGCAGTAGGCCTTTCTGCTCAAAGCGTCAGCAATCACATTGGCCTTGCCTGGAGTATACTCAATACTCAGATTATACTCTTGAATCATTTCGACCCATCGAGTTTTCCTGAGGTTGAGATTAGGCTGAGTGAAGATGTACTTGAGACTCTTGTGATCAGTGAAAATGTCCACTTTTCTTCCCAATAGAAGATGTCTCCAAGTCAAAAGAGCATGCACAACTGCCGCCAACTCGAGATCATGAGTGGGGTAGTTTTTCTCATTAGGCTTCAACTGGCGAGATGTATAAGCAACAACTTTCTTCTCTTGCATCGATACTGCGCCAAGACCTTGGAGAGAGGCATCACAAATGACCTCGTATGGCTTGGATTCATCAGGTGGAGTCAGAACTGGAACAGTGATCAATTTCTCTTTCAAAGTGTTGAAAGCAATATCACACTCCGGAGACCAAACGTACTTGACGTGCTTCTGAAGAAGATTTGAGAGAGGCTTCGCGATCTTAGAAAAGTTTTTAACGAATCTTCGGCAATAGCTTGCGAGACCGAGGAAGCTACGGAGCTGCTTCACATTCGGAGGAGGTTCCCAATTCACAATTGCAGACACCTTCTCAGGATTCACGGCAATGCCCTTGGCAGAGATGATATGACCAAGATAAAGAACCTCATCGAGCCAAAACTCACACTTGGAGAACTTGGCGTAGAACTGATGTTCCCTGAGCTTATCAAGAACCAAACGCAAGTGCTTGGCATGATCTTCCTTGTTCTTCGAGAAAACCAGAATGTCGTCGAGATAGACCAAAACGAAGTCATTGGTGTAGGCGTTGAAGATGTAGTTCATCGTGCGAGAGAACGTCGGAGGAGCGTTGGCGAGGCCAAAAGACATGACAGTGTATTCATATGAACCAAAGCTTGTTCTGAATGCTGTCTTGGGAATATCTTCTTCACGAATGCGAATTTGGTGATAACCCATACGGAGATCAAGCTTGGAGAATACTTGGGCACCTTTGAGTTGTTCGAACAGCTCATTGATGTTGGGAAGTGGGTATTTGTTCTTGATGGTCTTCTTGTTCACTGGACGGTAATCAACACAAAGTCGGTCCGTTCCATCCTTCTTCTTCACAAAAAGAACACCACAACCTCACGGAGAAGAACTAGGTCGGATAAGACCCATTTTCTCTTGCATATCGAGTTGCTTCTTCAGCTCTTTCAACTCTTCAGGTCCGAGCTTGTAAGGACGTTTGCACACAGGTTCCGTACCAGGCTCAAGATCAATAACGGATTCAACTGGCCGGTGCGGAGGCATTCCTGGGAGCTCTTCTGGAAAGACGTCTTGATATTCGCAAACGACTGGAATTTGCGAAATAGCATCCAATTCACCCTTCTCATTGAGAGAAAACAGACGGATGGTATTATCCCGAGCGGCAAAGACAATTACATCCTCAGACGAATGAGTCAATTGAATCTGCCTGGCTGCACAATCAAGCTGGGCCTTGTGCTTAGAAAGCCAATCCATTCCGAGAATAAGATCAATATCCGAGTTACCAAGAACCACCGGAGAAGAGAGAAACTTGTAATCACCCAATGTGATAGAGATATCGGGAGCAACCAAACTAGAAGTCAAAAGCTTGCCGGGAGAAACAACTTGCATGACTTTGCAGATACTGATAATCACACTCATGCTTTGATGCAAAAGGTTTGGAAATGAAGCAATGCGATGCACCCGTGTCAAAAAGAACTTTTGCAGGAACATCATTAACAGGAAGGTTACCCATGATCACATCTGACGAGTCCTCTGCCTGAGCTGCATTCATCAAATTGACCTTGGCATGCTTGGGGTTATGCTTGACCACAGCTGTACTTGCCGATCTGACAGGAGGAGGAGGAGGAAGACGCCTCTGGTTGAGACACTTGTTGGCATAGTGACCCTTCTGTTGGCACTTGTTGCACGTGACCTCTGAAAGCGGACGGTGATACGGAGCACTCGATCTTGGAGCTTGAGACGAAGTCTTGTTCTGAGAGCCAGGGTTGGGTGGGTGGGAAGAACCACTGCCACCTTTGCTCTTCTGCTGATACAGCTGATGGAATGGAGGAGGAGGAAGCCAAAACTTCTGCTGCTTGGCCACTTGAGTAGAGGAAGAGGGAGTAACATCTCTGACTCGCTTCTTGGAAGCATCACATCTCAACTGAGCAGCCTCTTGCTTCAGTGCCATGTTGTAGAACTCATCGTATCTCAAGGGCTCAAAGAGAACAAGAGCGAGCTGGATATCTTCTCTGAGACCACCCCTGAACTGATATATCATGCTCTTCTCATCAGGGACGTCCTGCTTGGCAAAGCGGGCGAGCTTCTGGAACAACTTGTTGTAGTCATAGACAGACAAAGAGCCTTGCTTCAGATTGCGGAATTCCTCACGCTTGCTTTCAACCACGCTCTGTGGAATATGATGAGCTCGGAAATCTCGATGGAAATCATCCCAAGTGATAACACGTCCACCTCTGGAGTCCTTGTACTGCTGGAACCATTCTGCAGCTTGATCTTTGAGTTGGAAGGAAGCGAACTTAACAAAGTCCTCAGGCCTGACGTTACTGCACTCGAAATGCTTACACAGATCCACAAGCCAATCGTCAGCATCGGTTGCCTCAACACAATTGATGAAAGTCTTTGGCCCGTTAGCAAGGAACTGGTTGAGTGTAGCAAAGTGACTCTGATTGCTGCCTTGATTCCCATGACTGCCTTGATTGCGCTCTTGAAGAATTTGCATGATCAGCTGTGTGTTTGCATTGGTTGCGGCCATCACAGCTTGCCATGCCTCTGGAGGAGGTGGAGGTGGTGGCGGATCAGGATTCGGAGTCGTGCGCGTTGGAGGAGCCATCCTGAAGAGGTTGACCACCATTAGCACATTGATAGACAAATATTGAAGCTGAATCCAACGGAATGAAAATTGCAACATATAGTCTTCACATCCGAACAAAATGAACGAATGCATTCCTCTTGAAATGGTCACATATCCATAAATTGAGAAGCCACTTAGAGTTAAGGTAGAGAAATAAATCAACAAGGTACGGATCAAGAACGAATAATCGGTAAGAAATCCCAATCTCAAACCAATATCCGTGGAAGAAGAACTAGAGCTACTAGAATTCCCACCTATGAAACTTCCGAACCTTTCCGGTTATGCAATCAGGTGTTGGGGATACAGGGGAAGCATAATATCTCACCCAAACTAGCAAATCCTACATCCAGCTGTATCCATCCTTCAACACATAACCAAGAAACCTTCGGAAACCATCTACCTCAACCTTCGAAAAGCATCCGTTATACAAGTTATGGCGATACTCCCGAACTCCCGCCCCAGTACTGGGTGGCGTCGAGGTTATCTCACCAACGAACTACATAAAAGAGATTTTCGATGTCGGCGTAATAATATCTCAAGTATTCCAGAATTGCAACGATAAAATTATGATGACAACACCTCAGAGCTCAACTCCCCGGGACACTTCCACTAAACCCCTGACAGGAGGCACCAAGACAATGTTCTCATCATAAAACCATCGGAACGATTCCAAGATACCCGCGTGATCCTACATTTTTTTTAGTGAAATTTGAGAAGAGAAGAGTCAAAACTCTACGTCAGGATGCCTTACCAGAGCGATGAGGAGACTGGGAAGTAAAAAAAATTCCTAGGCTCTCCGATATATAATTCCTAAAATACTCAAAACATTTTTCTAGACACAACTCGGCCACTAAAAACGATCAAGCAATGGGGCTCCTAAGGTCGGGGAAAGCTCTGATACCAACTTGTAACACCCTCGATGTGACTATAGCTCCCACGTGTCGAGGCACGACTTAGAGACATAATCGCATTGAAGGCATATGTCGCAAGTTAGGCAATCTTCACAACATCCCATGTAATATGATAATAAAAGGGGAGATACATAGTTGGCTTACACTCGCCACGTCAATCAAGTACATTAATAACATTACATCATCCAAACACTCATGGCCCGACTACGGCGCCAAAATAAAAGAGAACCCAACATGCGACACGGTCCCAATCACCCCCAACTGGGCACCACTACTGATCATCGGGAAAGGAAACGTAGTAACGTTGAGAGTCTTCGTCGAACTCCCACTTGAGCTCATACGCGTCTCCTGGAGCGGAATCATCAGGCCCTGCATCTGGTGTAATAGTAATCTGTGAGCCACAGGGACTCAGCAATCTCGCACCCTCGCGATCAAGACTATTTAAGCTTATAGGTATGGCAAGGTTAAATATGAGTGGAGCTGTAGCAAGCGACTAGCAAGTATGGTGGCTAACTTATTTGCGAAGGAGAGCGGGAAGAGGAGGCAAAGCGCGAGCGAGAAACTGGAGAGCAACCTGGGCAAACATTACTCCAACACCGTGTCCACTTCCCGTACTCCGCCGAGAAGAGGGCATCACGGTAACACGCTCAGTTGATTCATTTTAATTAAGTTAAGGTTCAAGTTATCTACAACCGGACATTAACAAATTCCCATCTGCCCGTAACCGCGGGCACGGCTTTCGAAAGTTCAATCCCTGCAGGGGAGTCCCAACTTAGCCCATGACAAGCTCTCATGGTCAACGAAGGAATAGACCTCCTCCCAAGACGTTCCGATTAGACTCGGTATCTCGGTAACTCAAGACACTTCGACAGGTTAAAACAAGACCAGCAACACCGCCCGAATGTGCCGACAAATCCCGATAGGAGCTGCACATATCTCTTTCTCAGGCACAGTCAGATGAGCGCTCCTACGAGTAAAACCAACCCTCGAGTTTCCCCGAGGTGGCGCTGCAGTGTACTCGGTTGGACCAACACTCAGAGGAGCACTGGCCCGGGGGGGTTAAAATAAGATGACCCGCGGGCTCCGGAAACCCAAGGGAAAAAGAGACTAGGTGGAAAATGGTAAGACCAAGGTTGGGCATTGCTGGAAAAGCTTTAATCAAGGCGAACTATCAAGGGGTTCCCATTATAACCCAACCGCGTAAGGAACGCAAAAATCCGGGAACATAACACCGATATGACGGAAACTAGGGCGGCAAGAGTGGAACAAAACACTAGGCGAGAGGCTGAGCCTTCCACCCTTTACCAAGTATATATATGCATTAATATAACATAGCAATATAATGATATCCCAACAAGTAAATAAAATATGTTCCAACAAGGAACGGCCTCCGATCTTCACCTGCAACTAGCAACGCTATAAGAGGGGCTGAGCAAAGCGGTAACATAGCCAATCAACGGTTTGCTAGGACAATGGTGGGTTAGAGGTTTGACATGGCAATTTGGGAGGCTTGCAAGCAAGTGGTTGGCACCGTAGCAATGGCATAGCAAAAGAGCGAGCAAACTAGCATAACAAAGATAGTAGTGATTTCGAGGGTATGATCATCTTGCCTGCACAGTTGTCAGAGTTGACTGGATCCTCAAGAGCAAACTCAACGGGCTCCTCATTAGCGAACTCGTCTCCCGGCTCTACCCAAACAAGACAAACAAGCAACAAGGATACAATCAACCACGTGCAAACTCAAACAACACGATGCAAAGATGATATGCTATGCGGGATGCAAAATGCAAGATGTGACAGGAAATTCATGAACCTGGCATCAACATAGAATTACAAGGGTGCCACTAGAAAGATGAGATGAAATCGCTTGAAAACGATATAAAGAACACTGGAATCGGAGTTACAGTTTGGAAATGGCAAGCGATTCAAAAATGACACCGGTCTGCGATTTACAGCAAGTAGGCATCTAAATGTAATGAGATGAACATGCTACAGCATCCAAAGATGACAACAAAATACATGGCAGGGATGCACACAAGATTCTTAACAAAAGCCTAGCACTGAGCTATGGCCAATTCATCCATTAGGAGGTTCAAACAAGCATGGCAAAAACGCAAATGGTAAACAGATCTCAGACTTAGTGAAATTAACACTTGTGTGGAATTTCAGAACATATAGCCCTCTTCGGAGCAACAAAAAAACATGCTACAGGACCTGAACATGACAAAGAAATACATGGCTTGGAGCTACTCAACAAGCTTAACAAAAATCCCTTAGTGACCTTGAGCCAAAAGAGATCACAAAATATACTAACAAGCACCCGAACATAGCAAAAACATAATCAGTTTTCAGACTTAGTGAAAACTGGGACATGCTGAAACATAACTCACGAAGGCATGTTTACGAGCTCGATGCACTCACTACGGTGCAAGTCATGGCAAGAAAAGCATACATCCCTTAAGAAGGCACAAAATACAATCTATACATGGCAAGAACAATTGCATAGCATGCACGGATCAACTACAATAACATCGGCAAAATCGCAAACAAGTTGACGATCTGCCCAGATTCGCAACGAAGCAAAAGTAGAGCTCGATTGAGTCAAGCTAGGTTGCTCCATAATTGCAAACAAAGACACGGATGAATAGAGCATAACAAGATTAACAAAACTCCTTTACTGATCATCCTCAAAAGAGGCACGGATCACTAGGAAATAGCATGAACATATGGCATCATGAACTAAATAATCCCAGACTTGGTGAAAACTACTAAGTCCCAGAAAACAGATTTACGGGGTGCCTCACTTTGCAAGCTTGCACAAATCACCACACACATCAAAAAAATGCATGGGTTGCACCTCTGGAAAGATAACAAAATTTTTAACAAAACATCTATAGGACTCATGGGCATATCATGCACACAACAATCATGGCAAAAATGACAAAAGTCTAAGATGAACTAGCAGATCTGACAATTTAC
>NC_053025.1:483556465-483567964 GCF_003073215.2 Triticum urartu
AACAAAGCATTAACACATAGCAGTGAATACATGAACTCCTCAAACTACGGTCATCACCGGGAGTGGTCCCGACTATTTGTCACTTTGCCGGATCATAACGCGTAGTAGGTGACTATAACTTGCAAGATCGGATCTAGAACATGGATATAATGGTGATAACATAAACGGTCCAGATCTGAAATCATGGCACCCGGGCCCAAAGTGACAAGCATTAAGCATGGCAAAGTCATAGCAACATCAATCTTAGAACAGCGTGGATACTAGGGATCAAGCCTTAAAAAAACTAACTTGATCACATGATGAATCTCATCCAGCTCCTCACTGACCAACGAGCCTACGAAGGAATTACTCAATCCCGGTGGAGAGCATCATGGAATTGGCGATGGAGAATGGTTGGTGATGATGAAGAACGAAGATCCCTCTCCGGAGCACTAAACGGACTCCAGATCTGGCCTCTCAATGAAGAACATGAAGTGACGGCGGCTCCGTCTCGTGGATCATGATAATTCTTTCTCCCTGATTTTTTTCTAGAAAAATAGGATTTTGTAGCATGGTTTCATGGTCTGCGGGGCCACCAGGTGGGGATAGCCCTCCTGGGCGCGCCAGCAGAGGGGGCGTGCCCTGGTGGGTTGTGCCCACCTAGGTATCCCTCTTCGGTAGGTCTTGGCTCCAGAAATTCTTGTTTATTGTATAAAAAATCCTCGCAAAGTTTCGTTCCATTCCGAGATCTTTTATTTCTGCACAAAAACAACACCATGGTAGTTCTGCTGAAAACAGCGTCAGTCCGGGGTTAGTTTCATTCAAATCATGCAAATTAGAGTCCAAAACAATAGGAAGAGCATTAGGAAAAGTAGATACATTGGAGACATATCAGACCACAACATGTCCCTAGTAAGCCTCTAGTGGACTAGCTCGTTGATCAATAGATGGTTGTGGTTTCCTGACCATGGACATTGGATGTCATTGATAATAGGATCACATCATTAGGAAAATGATGTGGTGGACAAGACCAAATCCTAAGCATAGCAGAAGATCGTGTATTCGTTTGCTAGAGCTTTTCTAATGTCAAGTATCATTTCCTTAGACCATGAGATTATGCAACTCTTAGATGCCGTAGGAATGCTTTGGGTGTATCAAACGTCATAACGTAACTGGGTGACCATAAAGGTGCGCTACAGGTCTCTCCGAAAGTGTATGTTGGGTTGGCACGAATCGAGACTGGGATTTGTCAGTCCGTATGACGGAGAGGTATCTCTGGGGCCACTCAGCAATGCATTATCATAATGAGCTCAATGTGACTAAGGAGTTAGCCATGGGATCATGTGTTACGGAACGATTAAAGAGACTTGCCGGTAACAAGATTGAACAAGGTATGGGGATACCTACGATCGAATCTCGGGCAAGTAACATACCGATGGACAAAGGGAATTGTATACGGGATTGATTGAATCCCCGACATCATGGTTCATCCGATGAGATCATTGTGGAACATGTGGGAGCCAATATGGGTATCCAGATCTAGCTATTGGTTGTTGGCCGGAGAGGTGTCTCGGTCATGTCTGCATGGTTCCCGAACACATAGGGTCTACACACTTTAAGGTTCGGTGACGCTAGAGTTGTAATGAGAATTGTATGTGGTTACCGAAAGTCGTTCGGAGTCCCGGATGGGATCTCGGACATCACGAGGAGTTCTGTAATGGTCCAAAGGTGAAGATTTATATATGGGAAGTCCAGTTTCAGTCGCCGTAAAGTTTCGGGGGTTATCAGTATTGTACCAGGACCACAGAAAGATGTCGGGGGGTCCACCAGGTGGGGCCACATTCCCCGAGGGACCAAATGGGCTGAATATGGGTGGGAACCAATCCCCTAGTGGGCTGGTGTGCCCCCAAGGGGCCCAAGGCACCTAGGGTTAAAACCCTAGGGGTGGGGGCGTCCCCCACCAACTTGGGGGGGGGGGGGCAAGCACCCCCCTTGGCCGCCGCCCCCCCTCTAGATGCATCAAAGGGGGCCGACCCCCTCTCCCCTTCACCCTATAAATAGTGGGGTGAGGGGCAGCCGCACCTCATCCCTTGGCGCAGCCCTCCCCGCTCCTACACTTCCTTCTCCTTCGTTGAGCTTGGCGAAGCTCTGCCGGAGAACCACGAGCTCCACCACCACACCGTCATGTTGCCGGAGTTCTCCAACATCTTCTCCTCTCCCCTTGCTAGATCAAGAAGGAGGAGATGTCCCCGGGATGTACGTGTGTTGAACATGGAGGCATCGTCCGTTCAACGCTAGATCGGATCTTCCGTGATTTGAATCGCCGCGAGTATGACTCCATCAACCGCGTTCCTTCAACGCTTCCACTTAGCGATATTCAAGGGTATGAAGATGCACTCCCTCTCTCTCGTTGCTAGCATATCCTAGATTGATCTTGGTGACAAGTAGGATTTTTTTTGAATTATTACTATGGAACCCAACAGTGGCATCATGAGCTAGGTCTATGCGTATATTCTATGCACTAGTAGTTGTGGGCGATGATTTGGTCAATTTTCTTGCTGTTACTAGTCCTATATTGATTTGGCGGCATTGTGGGATGAAGCGGCCAGGACCGACTTTACATGTACGCTTACGTGATACTGGTTCCACCGCCTGACATGCACTTGTTGCATAAGGTGGCTAGCGGGTGTCTGTCTCTCCCACTTTAGTCGGATTGGATTCGATGAAGAGGGTCCTTATGAAGGGTAAATAGAAATTGGCATATCACCGTTGTGGCTTTTGCGTAGGTAAGAAACGTTCTTGCTAGAAACACATAGCATCCACGTAAAACATGCAACAACAATTAGATGATGTCTAACTTGTTTTTGCAAGGTATGCTATGTGATGTGATATGGCCAAAAGGATGTGATGAATTATATATGTGATGTATGAGATTTATCATGTTCTTGTAATAGGAATCACGACTTGCATGTCGATCAGTATGACAACCAGCAGGAGCCATAGGAGTTGCCTTAATTTATTGTATGACTTGCGGGTTAATATAAATGCCATGTAATTACTTTAGTTTATTGCTAACCGTTAGCCATAGTAGTAGAGGTAATAGTTGAAGAGACAACTTCATGAAGACACGATGATGGAGATCATGATGACGGAGATCATGGTGTCATGCTGGTGACGATGGTGATCATGCTGCGCCTCAAAGAAGGAGATCAAAGGTGCAAGATGATATTGGCCATATCATGTCACTTTATGATTTGCATGTGATGTTTATCATGTTTACATCTTATTTTCTTAGAATGAAGGTAGCATAAATAAGATGATCCCTCACTAAAATTTCAAGAAATGTGTTCCCCCTAACTGTGCACCATTGCGAAGGTTCGTTGTTTCGAAGCACCACATGATGATCAGGTGTGATAGATTCTAACGTTCGCATACAACGGGTGTAAGCCAGATTTACACATGCGAAACACTTAGGTAGACTTGACGAGCCTAGCATGTATAGACATGGCCTCAGAACGAGAGACCGAAAGGTTGAACATGAGTCATATAGTAGATGCCATCAACATGGAGATGTTCACCATTGATGACTAGTCCGTCTCACGTGATGATCGGACACGGCCTAATCGATTTGGATCATGTATCACTTAGATGACCAGAGGGATGTCTATCTGAGTGGGAATCCATTAAAGAATTTGATTAGATGAACTTAATTATCATGAACTTAGTATAAAATTGTCATTACAATCTATCTTGTAGACCCAATGGCACATGCTAATGTTGCCCTCAACTTCAACGCATTCCTAGAGAAAACCAAGCTAAAAGATGATGGAAGCAACTATACGGACTGGGTCCGTAACTTGAGGATCATCCTCATAGCTTCCAAGAAAGCATATCTCCATGAAGCACCACTAGGTGACGCACCCATTTTCCCAGCAACTCAAGAAGTTATGAACGCTTGGCAGTCGCGTAGTGATGATTACTCCCTGGTTCAGTGTGGCATGCTTTACAGCTTAGAACCGGGGCTCCAAAAGCGTTTTGAGCAACATAGAGCATATGAGACGTTCCAAGCGCTGAGAATGGTTTTCCAAGCTCATGCCCGGGTCGAGAGATATGAAGTCTCCGACAAGTTCTTCATTGGCATGCTGGAGGAAAACAGTTTTGTCAGCGAGCACATACTCAAAATGTCTGGGTTGCACAACCGCTTGTTTCAGCTGGGAGTTAATCTTCCAGATGACTCGGTCCTTGATAGAATCCTCCGGTCGCTTCCACCTAGCTACAAGAGCTTTGTGATGAACTTCAATATGCAAGGGATGGAGAAGACCATTCCTAAGTTATATTCGATGCTAAAATCAGTGGAGGTGGAGATCAAAAAGGAACATCAAGTGTTCATGGTGAATAAGACCACTAGTTTCAAGAAAGGCAAGGGTAAGAAGAACTTCAAGAAGGACGACAAGGGAGTTGTAGCACCCGGTAAGTCGGTTGCCGGGAAGAATCCAAAGAATGGACCCAAGACCGAGACTGAGTGCTTTTATTGCAAGGGAAATGGTCACTGGAAACGGAATTGCCCCAAGTACTTAGCGGATAAGAAGGCCGACAACGTCAAAGGTATATATGATATACATGCAGCACAACTATCCAGGTAATCTCTGGAAGCATCTGGTTAGTCCATTATAAAAGATATCAAGTATTTCATTTTTCTTGAGAGGATGATCAGGCAAAGCATTAAGTAATTGGAGAAGCCTCCCCCAAGCTTGTGGGAGACTCTCTTCTTCAATTTGCACAAAATTATATATTTCCCTTAAAGCAGCTTGTTTCTTATGAGCGGGGAAATATTTAGCAGAGAAGTAGTAAATCATATCCTGGGGACTACGCACACAACAGGATCAAGAGAATTAAACCATATCTTAGCATCACCCTTTAATGAGAACGGAAATAATTTAAGGATAATAATAGTAGCGAGTTTTCTCATCATTAGTGAACAGGGTAGCTATATCATTTAATTTAGTAAGATGTGCCACAACAGTTTCAGATTCATAGCCATAAAAGGATCAGATTCAACCAAAGTAATTATACTCAGGATCAACAGAGAAATCATAATCCTTATCAGTAATAAAGATAGGTGAAGTAGCATAAGCAGGATCATATTTCATTCTAGCATTCAGAGATTTTTCTTTAAGCTTAGCTAATAATTTCTTAAGATCACTTCTATCATTGCAGGCAAGAAAGTCTCTAGCAGTTTCTTCATCCATAACATAACCCTCAGGCACAACAGGCAATTCATATCTAGGGGAGAATCTTCATCATCACTTTCATCAATATTATCAGTTTCAATAATTTCATTCTCTCTAGCCCTAGCAAGTTGTTCATCAAGAAATTCACCAAGTGGCACAGTAGTATCAAGCATAGAAGTAGTTTCATCATAAGTATCATGCATAGTAGAAGTGGCATCATCAATAACATGCGACATATCAGAAATATAGCAGTGTAGGTGTCGCAAGCTTACTCAAAACAGAAGGTGAATCAAGTGCAGAGCTAGATGGCAGTTCCTTACCTCCCCTCGTAGTTGAGGGATAATCTTGGTTCTTTGATCTTTCAAGTTCTTCATAATGATAAGCAGATATAAATCCCAAGTGACTCAAAGAATAGAGCTATGCTCCCGGCAACGGCGCCAGAAAATAGTCTTGATAACCCACAAGTATAGGGGATCGCAACAGTTTTCGAGGGTAGAGTATTCAACCCAAATTTATTGATTCGACACAAGGGGAGCCAAAGAATATTCTCAAGTATTAGCAGCTGAGTTGTCAATTCAACCACACCTGGAAACTTAATATCTGCAGCAAAGTGTTTAGTAGCAAAGTAATATGATAGTAGTGGTAACGGTGGCAAAAGGTAATGGTAGCAAAAGTAATATTTTTGGGTTTTGTAGTGATTGTAACAGTAGCAAGCGGAAAAGTAAATAAGCGAAGAACAATATATGGAAAAGCTCGTAGGCATTGGATCGGTGATGGAGAATTATCGGATGCGATCGATCATGTAACAGTCATAACCTAGGGTGACACAGAACTAGCTCCAGTTCATCAATGTAATGTAGGCATGTATTCCGAATATAGTCATACGTGCTTATGGAAAAGAACTTGCATGACATCTTTTGTCCTACCCTCCCGTGGCAGCGGGGTCCTATTGGAAACTAAGGGATATTAAGGCCTCCTTTTAATAGAGTACCGGACCAAAGCATTAACACATAGTGAATACATGAACTCCTCAAACTACGGTCATCACCAGTAAGTATCCCGATTATTGTCACTTCGGGGTTAACGATCATAACACATAATAGGTGACTATAGACTTGCAAGATAGGATCAAGAACTCTCATATATGCATGAAAACATAATAGGTTCAGATCTGAAATCATGGCACTCGGGCCCTAGTGACAAGCATTAAGCATAGCAAAGTCATAGCAACATCAATCTCAGAACATAGTGGATACTAGGGATCAAACCCTAACAAAACTAACTCGATTACATGATAAATCTCATCCAACCCATCACCGTCCAGCAAGCCTACGATGGAATTACTGCACGGCCGGGGTGAGCATCATGAAATTGGTGATGGAGGAAGGTTGATGATGACGATGGCGACGGATTCCCCTCTCCGGAGCCCCGAACGGACTCCAGATCAGCCCTCCCGAGAGAGTTTAGGGCTTGGCGGCGGCTCCGTATCGTAAAACGCGATGAATCCTTCTCTCTGATTTTTTCTCCCCGAAAGTGAATATATGGAGTCAAGGTTGAGGTCGGTGGAGCATCAGGGGGCCCATGAGGCAGGGGGCGTGCCCAGGGGGGTAGGGCGCGCCCCCCACCCTCGTGGACAGGGTGTGAGCCCCCTGACGTGGATCTTTCTTCCAGTATTTTTTATATATACCAAAATAATTCTCCGTTGATTTTTAGGTCATTCCGAGAACTTTTATTTCTGCACAAAAATAACACCATGGCAATTCTGCTGAAAACAACATCAGTCCGGTTAGTTCCATTCAAATCATGCAAGTTAGAGTCCAAAACAAGGGCAAAAGTGTTTGGAAAAGTAGATACGACGGAGACGTATCACTCCCCTAGATGTTTTCAGGATATAAGAGTATATATAGGCGAAAGAAGTAGGTCGGTGGAGCTACGAGGGGCCCACAAGGGTGGGGGGCGCCTACCCCCCTGGGTGCGCCTCCCTATCTCGTGGCCGCCTCGTTGCTTCCTTGACCTCCACTTCCAAGTCTCCTGGATTGCTTGTTCCAAAAAGATCCTCGCAAAGGTTTTGTTCCGTTTGGATTCCGTTTGATATTCCTTTTCTGCGAAACACTGAAATAGGCAAAAAAACAGCAATTTGCACTGGGCCTTCGGTTAATAGGTTAGTCCCAAAAATAATATAAAAGTGCATAATAAAGCCCATTAAACATCCAAAACAGATAATATAATAGCATGGAACAATCAAAAATTATAGATACGTTGGAGACGTATCAAGCATCCCCAAGCTTAATTCCTGCTCGTCCTCGAGTAGGTAAATGATAAAAACAGAATTTTTGATGTGGAATGCTACCTAACATAATTTTCAATGTAATTCTCTTTATTGCGGCATGAATGTTTAGATCCAAAAGATTCTAGACAAAAGTTTAATATTGACATAAAAATAATAATACTTCAAGCATGCTAACCAAGCAATTATGTCTTATCAAAATAACATAGCCAAAGAAAGCTTATCCCTACAAAATCATATAGTTTGGCCATGCTTCATTTTCATCACACAAAATGCTCCCATCATGCACAACCCCGATGACAAGCCAAGCAATTGTTTCATACTTAGCCTTTTCAAACTCTTTCAACTTTCACGCAATATATGAGCGCGAGCCATGGACATAGCACTATGGGTGGAATAGAATATGATGATGGAGGTTGTGTGGAGAAGACAAAAAAGGAGAAAGTCTCACATTGACGCGGCTAATCAACGGGCTATGGAGATGCCCATCAATTGATGTCAATGCAAGGAGTAGGGATTGCCATGCAACGGATGCACTAGAGCTATAAATATATGAAAGCTCAACAAAAGAAACTAAGTGGGTGTGCATCCAACTTGCTTGCTCACGAAGACCTAGGGCATTTTGAGGAAGCCCATCATTGGAATATACAAGCCAAGTTCTATAATGAAAAATTCCCACTAGTATATGAAAGTGACAAAATAAGAGACTCTATCATGAAGACCATGGTGCTACTTTGAAGCACAAGTGTGGAAAAAGGATAGTAACATTGCCCCTTCTCTCTTTTTCTCTCATTTTTTTATTTGGGCCTTTTTCTCTTTTTTATGGCCCTTTTTTTTTCTTTTTTTTTTTTCGTCCGGAGTCTCATCCCGACTTGTGGGGAATCATAGTCTCCATCATCCTTTCCTCACATGGGACAATGCTCTAATAATTGAAAATCATCACACTTTTATTTACTTACAACTCAAGAATTACAACTCAATACTTAGAACAAAATATGACTCTATGTGAATGCCTCCGGCGGTGTACCGGGATGTGCAATGAATCAAGAGTGACATGTATGAAAGAATTATGAAGGTGGCTTTGCCACAAATACGATGTCAACTACATGATCATGCAAAGCAATATGACAATGATGGACGTGTCATAATAAACGGAACGGTGGAAAGTTGCATGGCAATATATCTCGGAATGGCTATGGAAATGCCATAATAGGTAGGTATGGTGGCTGTTTTGAGGAAGATATAAGGAGGATTATGTGTGATAAAGCGTATCATATCACGGGGTTTGGATGCATCGGTGAAGTTTGCACCAACTCTCGAGGTGAGAAAGGGCAATGCAGGTACCAAAGAGGCTAGCAATGATGGAAGGGTGAGAGTGCGTATAATCCATGGACTCAACATTAGTCATAAAGAACTCACATACTTATTGAAAAATCTACAAGTCATCAAAACCAAGCACTACGCGCATGCTCCTAGGGGGATAGATTGGTAGGAAAAGACCATCGCTCGTCCCCGACCGCCACTCATAAGGAAGCAATCAAAGAACACCCCATGCTTCAAATTTGTCACACAACGTTTACCATACGTGCATGCTACGGGACTTGCAAACTTCAACACAAGTATTTCTCAATTCCACAATTACTCAACTAGCACACTCTAATATTACCATCTTTATATCTCAAAACAATTATCAAGTATCAAACTTCTCATAGTATTTAATGCACTCTATATGAAAGTTTTTATTATACCCATCCTGGATGCCTATCATATTAGGACTAATTTTATAGCCAAAGCAAATTACCATGCTGTTCTAAAAGACTCTCAAAATAATATAAGTGAAGCATGAGAGATCAATAATTTCTATAAAATAAAACCACCACCGTGCTCTAAAAAGGTATAAGTGAAGCACTAGAGCAAAATTATCTAGCTCAAAATATAAGTGAAGCACATAGAGTATTCTAATAAATTCTGATTCATGTGTGTCTCTCCCAAAAGGTGTGTACAGCAAGGATGATTGTGGTAAACTAAAAATCAAAGACTCAAATCATACAAGACGCTCCAAGCAAAACACATATCATGTGGTGAATAAAAATATAGCCTCAAGTAAAGTTACCGATAGACGAAGACGAAAGAGGGGATGCCTTCCGGGGCATCCCCAAGCTTAGGATTTTGGTTGTCCTTGAATTTTACCTTGGGGTGCCTTGGGCATCCCCAAGCTTAGGCTCTTGCCACTCCTTGTTCCAAAATCCATCAAATCTTTACCCAAAAACTTGAAAACTTCACAACACAAAACTCAACAGAAAATCTCATGAGCTCCGTTAGTATAAGAAAACAAACCACCACTTTAATGTACTATAATGAACTCATTATTTATTTATATTGGTGTTAAACCTACTGTATTCCAACTTCTCTATGGTTCAATTCATATGTCTCCGTCGTATCTATAATTTTTGATTGTTCCATGCCAATATTCTACAACTTTCATATACTTTTGGCAACTTTTTATACTATTTTTGGGACTAACATATTGATCCAGTGCCCAGTGCCAGTTCCTGTTTGTTGCATGTTTTTTGTTTCGCAGAAAATATCCATATCAAACGGAGTCCAAACGGGATAAAAACTGACGGAGATTTTTTTGGAATATATATGATTTTTGGGAAGAAAAATCCACGCGAAGACGATGCCCGAGGGGGCCCACGAGGCAGGGGGGCGCGCCCCTGACCCTCGTGGCCACCCCGTAAGGCGGTTGATGCCCTTCTTTCGCCGCAAGAAAGCTAATATCCGATAGAGATCGTGTTAAAATTTCAGCCCAATCGGAGTTACGGATCTCCGGGAATATAAGAAACGGTGAAAGGGAAAGGAATCTGAGAACGCAGAAACAGAGAGAGACAGAGAGACAGATCCAATCTCGGAGGGGTCTCGCCCCTCCCATGCCATGGAGGCCAAGGACCAGAGGGGAAACCCTTCTCCCATCTAGGGAGGAGGTCAAGGAAGAAGAAGGAAGAGGGCCCCCCTCCCCTTCTCTTCCGGTGGCGCCGGAACGCGTGGCCATCATCATCACCGCAATCTTCACCAACAACTTCACCGCCATCATCACCAACTCTTCCCCCCTCTATGCAGCGGTGTAACCTCTCTCTTACCCGCTGTAATCTCTACTTAAACATGGTGCTCAACGCTATATATTATTTCCCAATGATGTATGGCTATCCTATGATGTTTGAGTAGATCCGTTTTGTCCTATGGGCTATTTGATGATCAAGATTGGTTTGAGTTGCATGTTTTATTATTGGTGCTATCCTATGGTGCTCTCCGTTGTCGCGCAAGCGTGAGGGATCCCCGCTGTAGGGTGTTGCAATACGTTCATGATTCGCTTATAGTGGGTTGCGTGAGTGACTGAAACACAAACCCGAGTAAGGGGGTTGTTGCGTATGGGATAAAGAGGACTTGATGCTTTAATGCTATGGTTGGGTTTTACCTTAATGATCTTTAGTAGTTGTGGATGCTTACTAGAGTTCCAATCATAAGTGCATATGATCCAAGTAAAGAAAGTATGTTAGCTTATGCCTCTCTGAGGGAGTCCTGGATTAGGGGGTGTTCGGATAGCCGGACTATACCTTCAGCCGGACTCCTGGACTATAAAGATACAAGATTGAAGACTCCGTCCCGTGTCCGGAAGGGACTTTCCTTGGCGTGGAAGGCAAGCTTGGCGATACGGATATAAGATATCCTACCATTGTAACCGACCTTGTGTAACCCTAACCCTCTCCGGTGTCTATATAAACCGGAGGGTTTTAGTCCGTAGGACAACAATACAACATACAATCATACCATAGGCTAGCTTCTAGGGTTTAGCCTCTCTAATCTCGTGGTAGATCTACTCTTGTACTACCCATATCATCAATATTAATCAAGCAGGACGTAGGGTTTTACCTCCATCAAGAGGGCCCGAACCTGGGTAAAACTTTGTGTCCCTTGCCTCCTGTTACCATCCGGCCTAGACGC
>NC_053025.1:483568964-483595596 GCF_003073215.2 Triticum urartu
GAACCAACTTTCATGTGGAACATTTTTTCACCAGAGGTCATATCGATGGTCAAATCGCTCGTTCAAGACAGCTATATATTCACGCAGCACATCAGACATACCCACATATGTGTCTGGTTCTGGGCGTCATATTTTTGCTCAGTGGAGGGTAGCATTGTGCAAGCTCTAACTTTTGCATATGACCGCGTATTTAGATGATCTTTATATCAAAATCGATTGTTTCGACGAGACGAAGACAATTCATGTAGATCAGTTTTCAATATGGGGTAGTCTTGGGGGCGTAATCAGCCGAATAGTGTTCTGAATACAAAATCTAAGTACTTCGAACACAACTTCGGCCTTAGAGATGAGACCGGATGACTATGGCCCAAATATCAAAGTTTTTCCTTTTGACGATACAGAACTTTCTCACTTTGAGAACTTCTCCATTTGAGGCCATCTTAATTAAGTTCATCGCCGTGCCAAAATCTGGTGTCAAAAGTTGGCGATGGCAGCTGACGGAGGCACCGGTACAGAATGACATGTGGAAGTAGAGGATGCACGCGGGGTCCATGATGAAGGTTGACCTACAGAAAAGTTAGTTCGCACCAATGCCTGTCGATCCTGCACTTCACATTCAGCTTTGCAAGCAAGATGGAATAAACGAGTGATATTATGATATTCCTTATACTCTAGAATGGTCTGAATCTCTTTATGTAATCCACGCATAAAACATGCAAGCATAGATTCATTATCCTCAACAATACCACATAGAATCATACCAGTTTGTAATTTCTGATAATATTCTTCTACATAATTTTTCATTGTCTCAAACGCTGCAATTTTGGAAGCAAATCACATTGATAATATGGTGGAACCCAGCAAGTACGCATAACATTTTTCAAAGCAGCCCAAGTAGCCGGAATACGATATAATCTACAATTTCAGACCACCAAATACATGTAAAACTAGTGAAAGCACAAACAGTAGCAGGAACACGTCGCTCCTCAGGATATTGTAAACATGTAAAACATTGTTTAGTTTCTAACTCCCAATTAGATATATAGCAGGAACATATCTACCCTTGAATGGTGGAATATTCAATTTTAGTTTAGGAAGATGGTCATGATCACGTACCTCAGGTGGTGGTGCAGCCCTACTGTTGCGATGATATGCATGAGGATGACCTGGTGGTGGTGCTGGTGGTTGCACATAGTTCTGATTTTGATCAACCTCATCGTTGTAATGGTCCTCCACCTATGCAGTAGCAGCAGGAGCTACAGAAGCATCAACAGTGGCACCAGAATTTTGACCAGGATCAAGGGGAACGCGCAGTGGTCGTCCCACTTGATTTGGAAGGCGACGTTGTTGTTGTTGTTGTTGTTGTTGTTGTTGTTGTTGTATAGGTGCGACAGGTGCAGCCAGCGGTGATGGTGGAAAACACGCAAGCAATTCAGTAAACTTGTTATCAAGCTTTGTTTCGAACGTCTTCTCCATGCCATCTAACTTCTCCATGGCCTCTTCAAATCTGTTTAGCACATCTTGCACCTGTCCACTCATCATTTGCTGAAACTTATCATGAATCTCCTTGTTCATGAAGTTCTTCCAGTCAATCTCGTCGGCTTGTGATCCTGCCATGGTTAGCAGCAATAGAAACACACAAGAATATGATCCTACAGACTACTAACAAGAGGTAGTGATGGGTGTCAGAAATCTTTCAAGCAAATCTCAAATTCTTACCAGCTCTTACCCAGCAGCAGACGGTGATCGGCAACCGCTGTAGTCAAAACTCTCAAAGCTTGGATAGAGTGATTACCAGGGAGAGTCAGACGCATGATGTAGATGTATGTGGAGCTAGGAAGGCTTACAATATGGTAGCAAAAAATGTCAGCAATAATCAATTCAGAGATGCAAAGTTGAATAAACGCTTAACGACGGTACTGTGCTGGTCCTAGGCTAGACCATACTAGAGACGCAAGCCTAGAACACGAACAAAATCACAGTGTGGCACGTAAACAAGGGAAAAGCACGCTTTGGAATTTTTTTCGCTTTGTTTTTTTGGCGCTCCTTTTTTTGTTTCTTTTGCACTCCTCTTTTTTTGCGAAAAATCACTATAATGGCGAGTGTCTCAAAACTCTTCCCAGGTCAAAATGACAGGATGGGCACAAATTTTTTGAACAATTTTTTGGGAAATCAGGGCAGTGACGACGAAAAAGAACGACAAAAAATCACTATGATGGCATGTAGCTAAAAAAATTCAGAAAAGCCTAAAAATAGGATAGGGAAAAAATATTTTTGCCTGCGAAAGTATTTTTTTGCGAAACCTACTCAGGAAAGGAAACACAAATCGGAAATTAGATGGATCTTGAAAACAAACCATATGAAAGGAACTCAGATTGGTGGTGGATATTTGGTGGTAGGATATGGCAGCGCTGGTTGTATATGGCAGCGATGGTGGTAGCAGTGGTGGTATATGGATACGGATTGGTGGTGGTATATGGATATGGATCGGTGGCGGATAAGCAGTGGTGGTAGATGGCAGGGGCGATGATGATGGTGCGGCGGCAACATGACAACTTATGACCAGAACTCGAAACTATAAAAGACTAGACACTAAGACTAGCAACTAGACACGATGATGCAGCCGCAAATTGAACAAATCAAAAACCCTAAAAAGATTATGCAAAGGCTCAGATTGGTTCAGATACGATGAACTAACCCTAATTTTTTTGTGGTTTTTCGTGGACTGTAGATATGAAGAACGCACTCGATCTAAAGTACGAAAAACTATAAATTCTCACCGAGCAACCTGGAAATCTGATAACACTTGATAGAGGCGAAGGTGTCCCGATGTTTCGATGAGATGGTGGCTATCATTTTCTATGGGAGTCAACCTTGACGATCCAACTACGAACGTGCGAGACGTCGCGCCTTAGCAATCGCTAAACCAACATCCGAGGGGTTATTGACCACGCAGGAGCATGATCAACCGGACCACGAGGGTCTGTTTCCTGCGAGCAAACAAAGAACAAGGAAGAAACTGAGATTGCAATCTGGATATTGCAAATATAAGAGGAAATCTTTATTAATGAAGGTGGGGTTCTGTGACGCCTTTCTGGTCGTTGAACACAAACGAAGTACGCGAAGTTGCAGCTATGGCGAACTTTTAATCTAAACAAAACCCAAAGTCTAAACAATGCCCTAAGGGCTGTATATATGGAGGAGATAGGGCCAATTTCGTGGCCCTTGGACGAGGGGTCTGAAACCAACCCTGACTCTTGTTTCCCCACACATATGGACTTTAAAAACAGTCTATAATCGAGTATTTCAAAATTACATGGGCCTGGCCAAAAAATTAGGTGACGAAGCACCTAGAATAGCCTCTGGACGAAATTTATGAAGTGACATCTTGTATATTTCGTTCAAGGCTTCATGCACTCATTATGGTGGCTTCAAAGTCCCGAAATCACCACTTGTCACTCCGTTCTTGTTCCCCTTGCGCATGCCATCATCTCCATGCTTGAACTTGCTCCAAGGTTTATCTGTCTTGTCCAAGCTAGGCCCTTCATTTGTAAGCAAAATAAATGTATCCAATTTAGGCAGCATCATAATCTCATGAACATTAGAATCGTTACAAAGAAACGAAAGTATCTGGTAATTCAATTAGCGTGCGCGAGCTCTAGTAATTGTTCCAGTATGTATAGCAGCAGGGGCTCTGGGTGTAACAATTGTATTGATGTCCTCATCACCCCACTACCATAAGATGTGCTACAACATGTACTTTGCTGCCAAGAAGCTGAAGTAGTACTTCCAGATGCAGACCATCACAGTCGTCTACACTGCTCGCCTTGCCAAGATCGTAGGGAACAGAGATGCCTCGGGCCGGTGGCCAAGTGGGCCATTGAGCTGGCTCCCCACACCATACTCTACCAACCCCGCACCGCCATCAAGTCCCAAGCGCTGGACGACTTCCTAGTCGACTGGGCCGAGACCCAGTACCTTCCGCCAGCGCCAGATTCTACTCACTGGTGGATGTACATCAATGGCTCGACGATGCGCACCGGTTTGGGAGCCGGCTTCGTCCTCACCTCTCCCAAAGGCGTCAACCTCAAGTACGCGCTGCAGATCCACTTTGCAACCTCCAACAACATGGCCAAGTACAAGGCACTCGTGCACGGGCTCCGGCTAGCCAAGGAGATTGGCATCCGCCGAATTCTATGCTACATCGACTAGGACTTGGTGGTCGAGCAGTCGTCTGGCGACTGGGACGCCAAGGACGCAAACATGGCGCGCTACCGCTTCCTCGTCTTGGAGATCAGTGGGCACTTCGACGGGTGCGAGTTCCTTCATGTGCCACGGGCCGACAATGAGCAAGACGATGCCCTAGAGTGAATTGGCTCCACCCGGCAAGCCATACCACCAGGCGTCTCCCTCGAGTGCCTGCGCAAGCCGTCTATCAAGCCCTCGCCAGAATCAGAGTCCATCTTCGTGCCGACTGATCCCCGTGCAGTCGGATCTGGCTCAGGGACTTTAGCAGTCAGCCCGGGGACTTCGGTAAGCGGACCAGGGACTTCAGGACCCGGCCCGGGGACTGCAGCAGTCGGCCCAGGGACTTCAATGACGCAACAAGTAGCGATCGGCTCCGACCCGCCATGGACAAGTTCACAAAGTGGACTAGCCAAGGCCAATCAAGAAGTTGAATGGTCCGACTGCTGTCACATTCATTGTGGATATCACCATCCGGTATGGCATCCCGCACAGAATCATCACCGACAATGGCACGGACTTCGCCAAAGGTGCCTTGGCCCGTTTCTGCATGATGCAGGGCATCTGATTGGACCTAGCGTCCGTTTCCCATGTGCAATCAAACGGCTAGGTAGAGCGAGAAAACGGCCTCATCCTGTCCGGCATCAAGCCCCGACTGGTCGAGCAACTGGAGCGCTTGGCCGCCTGTTGGATCGAGGAGCCGTCGGCCATCATTTGGAGTCTCCAGATCATGCTGTCGGTGTAAAAACCGGCAGATCACGGGTAGGGGTCCCGAACTATGCGTCTAAGGATCGATGGTAATAAGAGGCAGGGGACACAGTGTTTACCCAGGTTCGGGCCCTCTTAATGGAGGTAATACCCTACGTCCTTCTTGATTGACTTTGATGAGTATAGGGGTTACAAGAGTTGATCTACCTCGAGATCATAATGGCTGAAACCTAGATGTCTAGCCTGTATGATAATGATTGCGACTACCGACTAAACCCTCTGGTTTATATGTGATGAGGACATCAATACCATTGTTACACCCATAGCCCCTGTTTCTATACATACTGGACCAATTACTAGAGCTCGCGCACGCCAATTGAATTATCAGGTACTTTCGTTTCTTAGTAACGATTCTAATGTTCATGAGAATATGCTATGCCTAAATTGGATACATTTGTTTTGCTTACGAATGAGGGGCCTACCTTGGACAAGAAAGATGAACCTTGGAGCAAGTTCAAGCATGGATGGCATGCGCAAGGGGATCAAGAACGGAGTTACAAGTGATGATTTCAGGACTTTGAAGCCAGCATAAGGAGTGCATGAATCCTTGGACCAAATATACAAGATGCCACTTCATAAATTTTGTCCAGAGGCTATTTTAGGTGCTGCGTCATCTTATTATTGGGCCAGGCCCATGTATTTTCGAAATACTTAAGTATAGGCTGTTTTTAGAGTCCGTATGTGTGGGGAAACAAGAGATAGGGTTGGTTTCGGACCCCTCCTTCAAGGGCCCCAAAATCCCCCCCTCTTCCTCCATATATACAGCCCTTAGGGTGTCGTTTAGACTTGGGTTTTGTTTAGATTAAAAGTTCGCCATAGCTGCAACTCGCGTACTTCGTTTGTGTTCAACGACCAGACCAAGGCGTCACAAAACCCCACCTTGATCAATAAAGCATTAATCTTATATTCGCAATATCCAGATTGAAATCTCAGTTTCTTGCTTATTCTTCGTTTGCTCGCAGGAAACAGACACTCGTGGTCAGGTTGATCGTGCTCCGGCGTGGTCAATAACCCTCGAAAGTTGGTTTAGCGATTGCTAAGGCGCGACGTCTCGCACGTTCGTAGTCGGATCGTCAAGGTTGACTCCCACAGAAAACGATAGCCACCATCTCATCGAAACATTGGGACACCCTCGCCTCTATCAATATGGATACCAGAGGAGGCTAGGGTTGTACAGGGTCGGTTTAAAGAGATAGGAATCTTCATATCCAAACGCCAAGCTTTCCTTCCACGCCAAGGAGAGTCCCATCCGGACACGGGGGGAAGCCTTCTATCTTGTATGTTCACGGCCCACCAGTCCGGCCCACGTCACATAACCCGAACGCCCGAGGACACCCTAATCCAGGACTCCCTCAGTAGCCACTGAACCAAGCTTCAATGATGATGTGTCCGGCGCGCAGATTGGCTTCGACATTGCAAGACGGGTTCCTCCTCCGAATACTCCAAAGTAGTTGATCAAAAGAACTATATCCGGCTCTATACAATAGTTACAACCCTGAACCGCGAGGGAAAAATACTTAAACAAAAATAGGTTATGTCTTCTGAAAACTTTTTCGGCGAGGCATTGAGTCACGGCTTTATTATTATTTCGAACCGTTTTTTCAGCCTCCTGTTTTGCGTTTTGGCACAACTCCCAGTGGCACATCTTGTCAAAGCAGAGATCGTGTCCCCTTATTGCGGGCTTTTCATCAACGAGGGCTTGGATAATCCAACTGTGTCATCCTCTCGACCAGTTGGGAATAGGTAAATTTTAAGGCTTGTGCGAGGTCATTTGATATTCATTGCCTTTATAAAGGGATAAGACACATCTTTTAACCCACGCCTTCTCCTTCCTCAGCCCTCCCATCGTTGAGCTCCAGCGCCCAAGTCTCAATCCTTCTCCATTGCCACCACGTTCTCTGACCATGTCCAGATCCGGATCTCAAGGCAAGTGGGTGGCCTCTTCCATGACGAAGAAGGAATCCAGGGACTTTGGGAGGTGAGGTACTTAACCGCGGAAATCGCACACAAGCTTTCGCCAAAGGGGCAAGTCATCCCTACTCAAGAGCCTGGCGAGAGGGTCGTGTTCATCCCCCACTTCCTCCGCGGGTTAGGGTTTCCCCCTCACCCTTTTATTCATGGCCTCATGTTCTACTATGGGCTAGATTTTTCACGATCTAGCTCCGAACTCCTTCCTCCATATCTCGGCGTTCATCATCACGTGCGAGGCATTTCTCCGCATCCCCCCACACTTCGGCTTGTGGATCAAGATTTTCAACGTGAAGCCGAAGGTGGTCAATGGGGAGGCATGTGGATTGCGGCGGGGCCATGGTGAGCAAGCTTCCACAAGCTATCTGTCCTAAAGGGGCCTTTGTGGATACCGTCAAGACATGGCAGCAGGAGTGGTTCTATATCACCGAACCCCACGGTACCAAGTGGGACGCCACTCCTGCATTTAGATCCAGGACCCCCTATGACTGCGTCATGGACCAACAAGGGTACCAGACTGGGGATCGACCGAATGAGGTGCTTGATGCTGCAAAAGCGCATCAAAAGTATCATAGAGAAGAACACCCACCTCACTGACGTGATTAGGTGATGCTCATCCGCCGGACCCTTCCCTGCAGCGACGGCCTCTCCGTTTATGGGAGTTTAATCCGGAAGGGTGAACTCTGCAACAATTCTTCGGCACGCGCACAAAGAGATCTGGAAATTGCTCAAATCTCAAAAGTCATGGCCGGAGACGTCCGAAGACGTTGGTCTTGACTGCAACCATCCGCCCCACCCGGTAAGGGCTAAGCCTCCGCCTATAGCTTGGTTTGTTAATCCAAGGGGATACACTAACCCTTCCATCCTTTAAACAGGTCTGGTCAAAGAAGGGAGCGGATCAGGTGTCCGAACCCCCTTCTCCGAAGGCTCATCCGCCGGTCTTCCTAATGAGGATGCTAGTCCCGGTGCACCATACTAGGTGCCAGTAAAGAAGGACAAGAAGAAGAATAACAAGGAGGCCGAAAAGTGGCCTCCACCGAAGGTACCTCGGACGCAATGTCCTGGGGAACCGAAGCTCCCTCCTCTCACGAGGGAGACGAAAATGAGGATGAGGAGGAGTAGGAAGAAGATAACCCTCCTCTCAAAGGAAAAAGAGGGCGGCCTCGAGATCCCGAGGCGAGGGCTTCTAAGAGGGGAAAAGTTATCTCTTTCGGATGACTCGGATTCGGACACCAAGGACATCTCCAAGCCCCGCCCCCGGACCAAGCCCCTTGCCGAAATGTAAGTGCCCAGGACGCTTTACATACATCCACCCCTTTATGAATTGTGAGAATAATATTCAAAAAGGGTACAGACTGGGGATCGACCGATGAGGTGCTGATGCTGCAAAAGCGCATCAAAAGTATCATAGAGAAGAACAGCCGCCTCACTGACGTGATTCAGGTGATGCTCATCCGCCGGACCCTTCCCTGCCAGCGACGGCCTCTCCGTCTGTGGGAGTTTAATCCGGAAGGGTCGCGAACTCTGCAACAATTCTTCAGCACGACGCACAAAGAGATCTGGAAATTGCTCTTTAAATCTCAAAAGTCGTGCCGGAGACGTCCGAAGACGTTGGTCTTGACTGCAACCATCCGGCCCCCCGGTAAGGGCTAAGCCTCCGCCTATAGCTTGGTTTGTTAATCCAAGGGGATACACTAACCCTTCCATCCTTTAAACAGGTCTGGTCAAAGAAGGCAGAGCGGATCAGGTGTCCGAACCCCCTTCCCGAAGGCTCAGCCGGTCTTCTCCTAATGAGGATGCTAGTCCCGGCACCATACTAGGTGCCAGTAAAGAAGGACAAGAAGAAGAATAACAAGGAGGCCAAAAGTGGCCCCCAACACGAAGGTACCTCGGACGCAATGTCTGTAGGGACCGAAGCTCCCTCCTCTCACGAGGGAGACGAAAATGAGGATGAGGAGGAGTAGGAAGAAGATAACCCTCCTCTCAAAGGAAAAAAAGAGGGCGGCCTTCGAAGACCCGAGGCGAGGGCTTCTAAGAGGGGAAAGTTATCTCTTTCGGATGACTCGCATTCGGGCACCAAGGACATCCCCAAGCCCCGCCCCCGGACCAAGCCCCTTGCCGAATCGTAAGTGCCTGAGGACGCTTTACATACATCCACTCCTTTACGAATTGTGAGAATAATATTAAATCATGTTTTTCAGTCCGGCCCGCGATCTCCCTCAACAATCCTCCTCATCAGGGGATTTGCCGCCGGAGATGATGGAGAGCGAGATGCCTCCGCAAGTTTCCTCACCCCCTAGGGCAGATGACATCGAGGTGTCATCCCAAAGGATTTCACCGGATCGTCGAGAGGTGCGGGGGACCATCAATACGGCACTGGAGGGTAATACCTCGGCCATTGAGGACACGAGGGGCGCGACTCCTGTGAAGACCTGGGTTGGGGGCCTGGATTGTTCGGCCCCCAGCCGAATACCGCTCCGGAGGCGGATCTGGAGTTGAGTGAGCGCCCCCCTTCAAGGGAGGGGGGAGCGCCTATTCTTGCGGTGACCTACATGAATCTGGAGGCGCCGAAGATGTTGAGGGACGAACTGCGGAGTGTGTCCATCTTGGAGGAGCACCATACCTTGATGGGTACGGTGGGTGAGAAGATTCAGTCCGCTAAAAGCGGGCTGAATGAAGCCTTTACGAGCCCGCTAACAGGCTTCGAGGTATGCAATGTAATGTCTTTGGCCACTTTCCATATGGAAAATATGCCTGTATATAGATAGTAACCCCTGAGACTCTGGTGGGCCTATGAAGAAGGGCGAACAGTGGATCTATATATATCTGTAGGAACTAACATACTTATTTGGCTGAAAAAACATGCTTCACTGTTGGAGGCAACCGCCCAGGCAGCTGAGGTTTCCGAACTGAAATGGCAACTGAAGCAGGCCGATGATGACATTGTCCTTATTAACAAATGGCTCGACGAGGCACATGGTATGCTGCGAACATCCCGTTTGTGCCTATATGAATGTGTGAATGCGAAGTTGAAACTTAGACTTTGTTATGTCTGAAATTGCAGATGGCGCTGCTGAGGTCGAGACCCTCAGCGTAGATACTACGGGGGTGTTCGGAATAACACATGATCACACTGATAAAGCGGCTTGGCAGATTTGAAGGCCGAACAGGCCATCCGGCGCCAGGTCAAGGAGCGGGTATCTGTAGTAGCGCAAGAGCTCAAGGATGCCGCCCGCAAGTGCAAGTCCCTGGAGGAGGAGAATAATTCCAAAGTAACCAAGCTCACCAAGGCCCTTGAGGAGGCCAAAGAGGCGCGATCCAAATCTAGGGTAACTCGCGAGAAGGTCCGGCAGGCCGGACAGATAGCGGCTGGTAAGCCCTTTCTTTTACAGACTAAGTTTGGCGATCAGAGATATGCCTTGCTTAATTGACTGTGGAGTTCTCAAGATGTCTTTGTAGATCTTCTGAAGAGAGCCGCCGATGCGGCGCAATTCTTCCAGGCTTAGGAGGGGCATGCGATGGAGAATCCATTATGGTCATAGTTCGCAGCGCGGGAGCACCCGGCGCTGTTGAACGACAAAATGGCGTAGTGGGCCGAGCTGCATAAGATGTCCGGAGCGGCCATGAAGGACGTCATAGTTTGGCTATGGCCAGCTAAACCCATTCCAAGCAGCTTTTTTGGCCTGGCACGGCGACTTGTAGATTTAGTGCCCCGAATCGACGCAATCAAGCGGTTGGTGTGCATAGAAGGTGCAAAGATGGCCTTCGCCCGTGTCAAAATGAACTGGGCAAATATGAAGGTTGTCGAAGTGGCTGTCGAGGGCCCTCTCGGAGGCAAGAACCACTTCACGCTGGAGTGCTACTTAGAGGACGTTCTAGAGGGCGTCGGCTATTTGTATGTAACCGGGCTCGAAAAGAGTCCTTGTAAGTCCGTAGGAGATTATGTTCGCATAATGTACCCAAATTGTCTGGACATTTGTATTATCTATCAAGGCTTTGTAATATATTTGTACCTTTGTCTGAAAGTTCTTCCCTCCTATGCGACCATTTTTGTATTCCTGAGAGTTTTCCAGTCGTCTGCTTCGGCCCCCACGTAGATACTACGGGGGTGTTCGGAATAACACATGATCACACTTGACCCAACGTCTTGGTCTGTGAAGGAGGTGTCTGTGCGGCGAACCAGACAATCAGACTATGTGGCTTTACCACTCTGACTTAGCCACAGGAGTTTGACGATGGGGCTAGAGGATAGCCCCTGGTATGCACGCAGCTATCCGGATGTGGATGCATTGCGAATGTGACCGGAAAAACGGTCCTTCGTATAATACGGAAACAATCGCTAAAGATTTTAATAAATCGCTGAATGGCTGACCAGCTCTCGCCGCAGCATGACAGTCAATTTTTGGCTTTCTCTACTAAGGTGCTTGACCGGACGAACCAGAAACACAATCATAGTAGTTCTCCCTTTACTACCCTAGCCGAACAAACGGAATGTAAGGTAGCAAACACAAGAGCCGGGCAACCCAACTATTGACCAAAGACATGATTTGGAGCCAATGCATATAATGCCAAGCTCGGGACGCCGAATTGTGCTATAAAGCTATTCGGGCTTTTGTTTGGCGACACATGTGTGGCCATATAGAGCCCTTGGAAATTTGTGCCGAGGTGTGTGAGTGAGACAACATAGGAGACGACAAACAGTCTATGAATAAAGGTGACACCGAATAAAAATTGCTTTCAATGGAATCTGATTGATACGTCAAAACGTGATCTTACAGATGGCACCATAATCACGAAGGCCATTTTACATGCCAGGGATCTAATAAGAAGGGGAAAAGCTCTATACAGGTTCGTGGATAAAGTTTTGGTCTACAAAATCCTTTGGACCTCCTGCCGCACGTCTGCGCCGTTTTCTCCTTGGAGAGAGAGATTCCTTGAGAGGAATGGACTTCGGCTATTTGTATGTAACCGGGCTCGAAAAGAGTCCTTGTAAGTCCGTAGGAGGAATAGGTTTTAATTCACCTGTGGTAAAAGAGAAAAAATAATCAACAAAAAGGGGAAGGCCACATAGGGTCGAACTGTATTATGGGCCTATCCGTATTATGCCTCCGCTGATGCCCAAGGTATTTTGAGTGCATAATTATGTACACGCGGTACGAATTTTGTGGATGTGTGCAGCGATCGACGGATGCTAAACTACTAGTCCAACTCTGGAATTACCGAGCTGTTAGCCTGCGGAACTGACTGGTCTTGTTTAATAAAGTCTGACAGCTTGATGGCCGATCAGGTGTGCGGCTTGATAGGTGAAAGTGCAACTATCCCTAGGTGGTTTTGGTAATTCATAACAACATATAGCTCATTGAGCTAATACTATTCCAAGATAATTATTTCAGGAAAGCTCAATGATTGGCATGGCATGGATGTGAAAGTGGAACCCTCAAAATGCTAAGGACAATGGATTGGCTCAAGCTCAAAAGCTCAAGACTCTTCATTTTATATTTTAGTGATCCAAGATCACATTGAGTCCATAGGAAAAGCCAATACTATTAAGGAGGGATGAGGTGTTGCTTAATGAGCCTCTTGCTTCATGTGCTTAGTGATATGCTCCAAAACCCTCAACTACTTTCCCATATCCACATATGACCTAAACTCTAAGCCAAACTCGGTCCTACCGATTCTTCCTATCCGGCGCCACCGAGTTTCACTTGTCATTAGCCACTGCCAAACCCTAGCAATTCGGTTCTACCGATAAGGATCTCGGTCCCACCGAGATGGGGTTGCAAACTCTCTGTTTCCCTTTCGTAACTTTTCGTCGCACCGAAAGAGCGAATCGGTCCCACGAGATTGCAATGTAACTCAGTGTTTCCCCTTTGTAACTTTTCGGTCTCACCGAAAGAGCAAATCGGTCCCACCGAGTTTGCCTGACCAACTCTCTGGTTAGCTAATTACCAAATTCGGTCTCACCGAGTTTGTGTAATCGGTCTCACCGAGATTACGTATGCCCAAACCCTAACCGAATCGGTCCTACCGAGTTGCATGTCAGTCCCACGAAATTCCTAACGGTCACTAGGTTTACTATTTCGGTCAGACCGAGTTTTCTGATTCGGTCCCACCGAGATTGGTAAATTGTGTGTAACGGTTGGATTTTGTGTGGAGGCTATATATACCCCTCCACCTCTTTCTCATTCAGTGAGAGAGCCATCAGAACACACACATCATTCCAACTCATTTGTTCTGAGAGAGAACCACCTACTCATGTGTTGAGACCAAGACATTCCATTCCTACCATATGAATCTTGATCTCTAGCCTTCCCAAGTTGCTTTCCACTCAAATCTTCTTTCCACCAAATCCAAATCCTATGAGAGAGAGTTGAGTGTTGGGGAGACTATCATTTGAAGCACAAGAGCAAGGAGTTCATCATCAACACACCATTTGTTACTTCTTGGAGAGTGGTGTCTCCTAGATTGGCTAGGTGTTACTTGGGAGCCTCCGACAAGATTGTGGAGTTGAACCAAGGAGTTTGTAAGGGCAAGGAGATCGCCTACTTCGTGAAGATCTACCGCTAGTGAGGCAAGTCCTTCATGGGCGATGGCCATGGTGGGATAGACAAGGTTGCTTCTTCGTGGACCTTGTGGGTGGACCCTTCGTGCTCGCGCAACCATTGCCCTTGGTGGAGCCCTCCGTGGACTCGCGCAACCGTTACCCTTCGTGGGTTTGAAGTCTCCATCAACGTGGATGTAGGATAGCACCACCTATCCGAACCACGGGAAAAACATCCGTGTCTCCAATAGCGTTTGAACTCTCCAAACCCTTCCCTTTACATTCTCGCAAGTTGCATGCTTTACTTTCCGCTGCCCATAAACTCTTTGCATGCTTGCTTGAATTGTGTGATGATTGCTTGACTTGTCCTAGAATAGCTAAAATCTGCCAAGAACTAAAATTGGGAAAAGGTTAAGTTTTTATTTGGTCAAGTAGTCTAATCGCCCCCCCTCTAGACATACTTTCGATCCTACAAGTGGTATCAGAGCTTTGGTCTCCATTTGCTAGATCTCCATAGCTTTTGGTGGTCATAGCCTTGGTTTCACAACCTAGGAGAGTATGGCGTCTAGCGAGGGAAATTATCACCGTAGAGGTCCTTACTTTGATGGTACTAATTTTGCTAGTTGGAAGCATAAAATGAAAATGCATATTCTTGGACATAACCCCGCTGTTTGGGCTATTGTGTGTGTTGGTTTGCAAGGTGACTTCTTTGATGGGAGAGAACCAAACCGTGAAGCTACCGCGGATGAGTTGAAGATGTTGCAATACAATGCTCAAGCTTGTGATATTCTCTTCAACGGATTGTGCCCCGAAGAATTCAACAAAATCAGCCGCCTTGAGAATGCAAAGGAAATTTGGGACACTTTGATTGATATGCACGAAGGTACCGACTCCGTCAAGGAATCCAAGTTGGATGTGCTTCAAAGCCAACTTGACAAGTTCAAGATGAAGGATGGTGAAGGTGTCGCTGAAATGTACTCTAGGCTTGCTCTCATCACAAATGAGATTGCCGGCTTAGGAAGTGAAGAGATGACCGATAAATTCATCATCAAGAAGATCCTAAGAGCCTTGGATGGAAAATATGATACCGTGTGCACATTGATCCAAATGATGCCCAATTACAAAGATCTCAAACCAACGGAAGTGATTGGAAGGATTGTTGCTCATGAGATGTCACTTAAGGATAAAGAGGAACTTCACAACAAATCAAGTGGTGCCTACAAAGCCTCATGTGAAGCCCCTACATCATCAAGTGAGAAACAAGACTTCAATGAAGAATTGAGCTTAATGGTGAAGAACTTCAACAAGTTCTACAAGAGTAGAAGCAAAGATAGAAGCTTCAAGTCAAGGTCCTACAATGACAAAAGATCTTCTAGTCGAGAGCGAAACTGTACAATTGTGGAAGACCCGGACACTATTCCAATGAGTGTACGGCTCCCTACAAGAGAAGAGAAGATTCTCCAAAAAGAAGAAGCAAAGGATCACCACCAAGAGAGAGAAGGAGTAGAGATGATCGTTATGAACGAAGATACTCACGGAGAAGCAAGGATTCGGAAAGGAAGGAAAAATCATCAAGGAGCTACACAAGACGAAGACATCAAGCTCATGTTGGTGAATGGGTATCCGGCTCCGACTCCGACAGCCACTCCGAGAGAAGTTATCACTCCGACTCCGAAGATACTCAAGATGAAGGTGTTGCCGGTCTAGCACTTGTGTCAACCAACTCCTACGACATATTTGACTCACCAAATGAAGGAATTGGAAGATGCTTCATGGCCAAAGGTCCTAAGGTAACACACCCCGAGTATGTTGATTTCAATAGTGATGAAGATGACTTGTTAGGTGATGATTTGCTTGGTGACAACTCTAGTGATGAATACTATGATGAAAGACCAATTAATCATGCTAATCAAGATAAAACGAATGACAATGATAAGGAGAAGATTGAGGCTCTAACTAAACAACTAAAAACACTTAAGTTAGCTCATGACACTATCTTCGAAGATCATCGAGAACTTTTAAGGGCCCATGAGAAGCTACGCTTTGAAAAGCTCAATCTTGAGCAAGAGCATGAGTTCTTAAAGGCAATCAATGATGATCTCCGCAAGAAAAGTTCTTCTTACATTGCCAAGCGTTTACTCTTATCCACTTACATGCCTCAAGTCAAATCTAACAAGCAAGATTCCTCCTCTAGTAGTAACAATGATCATGCTAAATCCAATATTGTTGCTTCTAGTAGTTCTCTTGATTCCACTAATGATTCTCTTAGCCAAGTTACACTTGAGCAAGAAAATAGCTTATTGAAGGGAATTATAGAGAAAGGAGTGTACAAGAGCCTTGCCGGGAGTAAGCAATTCGAGGAAATTGTGCGCAAGCAAGGAATGCACCGGAAGAATCAAGGTGTTGGTTTTGAACGAAAATTCAATGCCAATGGAGTTGAATGGGAAGAAGATCAATACCCCAAGACAAAGTTTGTCCCTCAACAAGAGAAGTATACTTCTTTCAAGGGGACACAAGCTCAAGATGATCTTCCACCACAAGACTACGAGCAAAAAGGCAAGGACAAGCTTCAAGAGGAAATTGATGCATTTGAAGAAGCTCCTAAGACCTTAGTCAAGTGGATTCCCAAGACTTCTTCAAGTTCCACTTCATCAAGTACGACTACAACTCCAAGGATTCCCATCAAGATGATGTGGATCCAAAAGAAGAAGAACTAGAGAGTTCTTGAGGGTGACTCCGCCAACATACTTCACTCTTATCATTTTGGCAAGAACAAGTGCAATCAACTTCCACATCTTGCACTAGTTCAAGGAGTCACAAACCCTCTTGTTGGTAAGACAAGGGACAAGGTAACCTAAAAGCTTTTCATGGACATCATCTTTTGTGTGCATCACTCTATGTCTATGGATATCCTTGTTTGTTCCTTGTGGGACTAACCCATGTAGGTATTGAAAGTGCAATTCACTCAAATGGATAGCTCCAAGAGATCTACATCAACATTGAGCATCCACATCTTCAATATCTACATGAAGTCATCATCGACAAAACCCAAGGTTAGTTCATCCCTCTTAGGGGGGATATCACATCTAGGGGGAGCTTTACTCTAAGACTTGAGCTAAGCAACTCTAAAGATGTGAACAAAACAATGCTTTATGTAAAAGTGGTAACCCCACTTGAGCTTAAACGATGAGTATGACCTACAATCAAGTGTTCTCACTTGACTCCTAAGTCAATATACTCATATATAGATGACCTAGTCATCGCAAATTGCTTGATAGATGCTAGAATTGGTTGTGCATGCTTTGCCACATATTTCATTTGCCATCTTATTGTGTGAGCATGCTGATTGCATATTTTACTCATTCGAGGACATCCACTTGTTGTTTTGATTGTTGGTTTTCTTCTTTTGCCAAGAGATGACAAGAATGCCTAAGAACCTCCTCTAGCTATCTATGCTTTTCTCGTCTCAAACTCTATTCATGCTGCATCACAAAATTTGATCAAGTCAGATTCGAACCACTCTGTGTGAGGAGCGCTCGGAGTCCCCGATTCGTCATAGACTTAAACTTCCAAAACCTCTTTATGATTCTCGGTCTGACCGATACTCCACTTCGGTCCTACCGAGATCATTAAGTTGATCTAGGTTTTCGATCTCGGTGCAACCGATTTGAACCTTTCGGTCTCACCGAGTTTCAGTAACTGCACGCAGTTATGAATCTCGGTGCCACCTAGTTGTTCAACTTGGTCACACCGACAGGGTCGGGCTATATATAGTCACGGGCAAAATTTGGAAATTTCTCCGAACCCCTTCGCCCGCGCGATAGCCTGCTCTGCCCCCGAGGTCTCCGGATCATCAGCCGCCTCCAGTCACTGGTCTCCATCGCCGTCAACGGGAATTCTGCCCCGCCGTTGCCGCCGTAGCAAGTCCCCGCCGAACTAGGGTATGGACTTGATCTTTGTGCTATTCCTCAATCTGATTCCTAGCACATTGTGATCATATTGATTCTTGCCACGATTGAAACACTTCTATCTAGTCAAAACGTTCATAGATTAGGTTTGATTCGAAAATTCTATGTTTAGGTCTCCGCCGAAACCATCTCGGACCCACCGAGTTGAAAAACTCGGTCCCACCGATTTGGCTTATGCCATTGCACAAGTGAGACTCGGTCTGACCGAGAATTACTTATCGGTGTGACCGATTTTTGAACTCAGTGAAACCCTAGCAGTCTCGGTGCTACCGAACTGTGACTCGGTCCTACCGAGTTCACTAGTTTAGGTTCCAAAACTGCTTCGGTATCATCGAGTTTGAAAATCGGTAGATCCAAGATGATTTCATTGGGAAACTAAAACTAAGTTTTTGGATCATTCTTTTTGCAAAAATCTCTGCATTTTGTGATGCTCATCCACTCTATCTCCTCTATAATCTATTCACAGGGTCAGCAGTCAGTTTGCATCATGTCAGACCAGAGTGACAGCCAAAACTTGTCAGAGGAGCAAGTGCAGTTGAGTGAGGGCACTAGCCCCTCAAGTTCCTCAGATGATGGCAGCAGGAGCACACCCAGCAACCTGCCTAAAGCTGCCACGAGACAAAGGAAGAAGAAAACCTCAGATTCTGAAGATGAGGACTATGTGGCAGAGGAAGAGGCTACTTCCAAGAGAGTTGAGCCAGCTCAACGCTCAAAGCCAGGCCTGAAAATCAAAAGGCCAGCAGGCAGGCAGCCCATGTCAAAGGCTAGAGCCTCAACTGAGAAGCCTGCTCCCATTGAGCCCGTTGCAGATGAGGGCAAGAAGAGGAAAGAGAGAGTGAAGAAGACTGTGGGTAGAGTGCTTGGGAAGGCCTCCATCATGGTAGAAGAGGAGGAAGAAGAGGCAGCTGCACCAGCGCCCAAGGCAGCCAACCTTAATGGAGATGCCATAGGTCGGGGGAGCTGCATCAAGCCCAAGAAGCACCTAGGCTGCATCTAAGCCTAAAGAGTGCACAAAGAAACAACAAGAAGCATCCCAGCCACTGAGAAGAACAAGGCCCCAGTGCTGAGACTGTTGCAGAGGAAGAGGAAGAGAGTGTCCTTCGGAAGCTCAAGCCCAAGATCCCAGACCACAACGATGCTCATCCTGTGGCTGAGGATATGAAGCAAGGAGAGACTCAGGGCTCAGGAATGGAGAGAAGCAGATCCATATGCTTCTAGGAGAAGGACTGCAGTGGACTACAGATTTCATACCAAGGAGCAGCAAGATTTCTATGAGACAGTGCTACTTGACAAGAAGCCAATTGTATGTGACATGAGATGGGTCGACTGGACCTATATCAAGGATAATGAAGAGTACTACCCAGGAGTTCAGGACAGCTTTAAGGCGTGTGGAGTAGAGGACTTTGTTGGGCAGAAGCTCACAAAGTGGAACGAGGAACTCATCATGCAGTTCTACTCCACAGCTCACTTTTATCCAGATGGGAGGATTACATGGATGTCTGAGGGTACGAGGTACCACTCTACTGTTGAGGAATGGGCGAAGCTGATCAATGCCCCAGAGGAGCAAGCAGATGACTTGGACATTTATGCCAAGAAAAAGATGGACCACAACTCCATGTCCAACATGTACAAGGAGATTCCGAATGAAGCACTTGACACGTTCAAGTTTGGCTCAGTGCATTATCTGCTCTCAGGATTGCCTACGATCAACTGGATCCTTAGGCACACCCTTCTGCCCAAGTCTGGAGATCACAAGATGATCAGAGGTCACGCGATCAATTTGCTTCATGTTTTTGACGTGCCTCAAAAATTCAAAGTCATGAGCCTTATAGTGGAAACAATCAAAAGGACTGCGGCAGATCAGAAGAGGAGCTGTGGATATGCCCCTCAGATTCAGGAGCTCATCAACTCCAAGATGGGCACGGGCGTATATTTGTTGGATAAGGAACACCTGCCCATCCGTCCAGATTTTGAGAACAATGAAGTTGTGATGACAGAGAATGAACCATCATCTGCCCATGCACAAGCTCAGAAGGAGAAGGCGAAGAAGGAGAAAGCTGCCAGGATGCCTACTCAAGCGGAGGCATCTGACTACTTCTTGAAGACCAAACAAGAGCAGCTCAGTTACTTGATTGCGTCCACCCTGCGGATTGAGCAGAGTATAGCCACCCTGACTCAGAACCAGGCGAGTTTAGAGAGGATCATGGAACAGAGGTTCTATGACTTGGACATCAAGGTAACAGAAGTTCAGTCTGCAGTGGAGCAGCTCCAGGAGGACATGAATGAGAGGAGAGGCAGGACCACGACTCATGCGTTTGCGAGGGTGCCACGAGGTCCGAGGTCGTCTGCACTGCCAGTTGCTGACACCAGAGCTACAACGTCTGCACCAGCACAGCCTCAGTTCCACCAGCTCCAGCATCCACTTCAGCTCCAACTCCGACCACTGTCTACCGAAGGCTTCGTCCTTGGAGTGATCCGGACTCCACCACCACCTGAAGATCAAGCCTGAGCGTCGATCTAGTGCTATGCATTTTCTAGGAACTTTTTGGTAACTTGTTGCCAAAGGGGGAGAAGATGTATAGATCATAGGCTTCGAGAGAGAGAGTGTTGCTTTCTCTCTTGCTTTATTTGGTCTTTTTCGAACTTGTTTGCTTGTGTGTGAGATACTACGTCCTTATGCTTGTGAGACATCGATGATCATGTGTTTGATCATAAGCTACACTTAATGTTTGCTTAATGCTTGCTTAAATATTATCATTCTATTCTATCATTTGTGATCATTCATATTCTTGGTGATGAGTGCATGTATTTCATTCTTATCATTTTGAGCGCCTCCACCAAGATGTATGTGACATGGAAGAGTAACCCATGATCTAATTCTTTGTGCATTTGCAGTCCAAAGCAAATTTTAAATATGCACAAATTTAGGGGGAGCTCTTACTTATCACATACCTCTCAAAGCGACGATATATTTCATGCTTATTATCATTTGTCGAAGCTTTGATCTATATGTTGTCATCAATTACCAAAAAGGAGATTGAAAGTGCACTATCCCTAGGTGGTTTGGTAATTCCATAACAACATATAGCTCATTGAGCTAATGCTATTCCAAGATGATTATTTCAGGAAAGCTCAATGATTGGCATGGCATGGATGTGAAAGTGGAACCCTCAAAATGCTAAGGACAAAGGATTGGCTCAAGCTCAAAAGCTCAAGACTCTTCATTTTATATTTTAGTGATCCAAGATCACATTGAGTCTTTAGGAAAAGCCAATACTATTAAGGAGGGATGAGGTGTTGCTTAATGAGCCTCTTGCTTCATGTGCTTAGTGATATGCTCCAAAACCCTCAACTACTTTCCCATATCCACATATGACCTAAACCCTAAGCCAAACTCGGTCCTACCGATTCTTCCTATCCGGCGCCACCGAGTTTCACTTGTCATTAGCCACTGCCAAACCCTAGCAATTCGGTTCTACCGATAAGGATCTCGGTCCCACCGAGATGGGGTTGCAAACTCTCTGTTTCCCTTTCGTAACTTTTCGGTCCCACCGAAAGAGCGAATCGGTCCCACCGAGATTGCAATGTAAACTCAGTGTTTCCCCTTTGTAACTTTTCGGTCTCACCGAGTTCCACTCGGTCTCACCGAAAGAGCAAATCGGTCCCACCGAGTTTGCCTGACCAACTCTCTGGTTAGCTAATTACCAAATTCGGTCTCACCGAGTTTGTGTAATCGGTCTCACCGAGATTACGTTATGCCCAAACCCTAACCGAATCGGTCCTACCGAGTTGCATGTCAGTCCCACCGAAAATCTCTAACGGTCACTAGGTTTACATTTTCGGTCCGACCGAGTTATTGATTCGGTCCCACCGAGATTGGAAAACTGTGTGTAACGGTTGGATTTTGTGTGGAGGCTATATATACCCCTCCACCTCCTTCTCATTCAGTGAGAGAGCCATCAGAACACACACATCATTCCAACTCATATGTTCTGAGAGAGAACCACCTACTCATGTGTTGAGACCAAGACATTCCATTCCTACCATATGAATCTTGATCTCTAGCCTTCCCAAGTTGCTTTCCACTCAAATCTTCTTTCCACCAAATCCAAATCCTATGAGAGAGAGTTGAGTGTTGGGGAGACTATCATTTGAAGCACAAGAGCAAGGAGTTCATCATATACACACCATTTGTTACTTCTTGGAGAGTGGTGTCTCCTAGATTGGCTAGGTGTCACTTGGGAGCCTCCGACAAGATTGTGGAGTTGAACCAAGGAGTTTGTAAGGGCAAGGAGATCGCCTACTTCGTGAAGATCTACCGCTAGTGAGGCAAGTCCTTCGTGGGCGATGGCCATGGTGGGATAGACAAGGTTGCTTCTTCGTGGACCCCTTTGTGGGTGGTTGCTTCTTCGTGGACCCTTCGTGGGTGGAGCCCTCCGTGGACTCGCGCAACCGTTACCCTTGGGTGGAGCCCTCCGTGGACTCGCGCAACCGTTACCCTTCGTGGGTTGAAGTCTCCATCAACGTGGATGTAGGATAGCACCACCTATCCGAACCACGGGAAAAACATCCGTGTCTCCAATAGCGTTTGAATTCTCCAAACCCTTCCCTTTACATTCTTGCAAGTTGCATGCTTTACTTTCCGCTTGCCAATATACTCTTTGCATGCTTGCTTGAATTGTGTGATGATTGCTTGACTTGTCCTAAAATAGCTAAAATCTGCCAAGAACTAAAATTGGGAAAAGGTTAAGTTTTTATTTGGTCAAGTAGTCTAATCACCCCCCTCTAGACATACTTTCGATCCTACACACGTGTAAGCACATGTCGATTATGGACCTGACCAATTGCAAGCAAGAGGATGGTGAATACAACCCATTGGGTGTGCCGGGTCAAGGAGATAACACATTCATCTGATAAGATAGATGCCGACTCAGCGGTCTTGATGTTGGAGAAAAATTGCCATTTTGAACCTCTGAAGCAGAAGTTGGGTCAGCTCAAGCATGACTGTAATGACATGGGGACGTTGATGGCGGCTCTCGTCAAGTATGCTGATTCTGATTCTACCAAGGACCCGGTGTCTTATGAAGAAAAGGCAACAAGGGGAAAGAAGAACGACAACGACAAGGGTCACCAGCATAACTCGGTGAATCAAGGAGGTAATAAACATAAGGCTGATGAGTTTGTTGCTAACACCAATACACAGGGCGGAAATCAATGGCACAAGGGCAGACAGCCCCCTCGGTCGTGCGGGTCAGGTCCCACCCTTGAGCAATTATTGAATGAGCCTTGTCCAAAACATGGCACCCGGGAGAAGCCAGCCACCCACCTGTGGAAAGATTGTACGATCATGAAGGCATTTAAAAATTCAAACGCGTCTGATGGAGGTCACTACCCAGGTGGCGGCTCAGGTGGAGGCGGTTTCCAAGGCCCGGGCGCCGGCTTAGGTGGAGGAGAATTCCACGGTCAGGGTCATCCTAGTAACCAAGGAGGGTATAATCCGCAGCCCGGCCAAGGTAATCAGCAGTAGCAGTCCGAATGCCAGAGCAATCCGAAGTAGCTGAATAGTGGGCAATACCATGTATTCACCACTAGCTTATGTAAGAGAGACCAGAAACTTCACAAGAGGGCCGTCAATGCTGTTGAGCCGGCAGTTTCATGTTACTTATGTTGGTCAGAGCAGCCTATTGTGTGGAGCTGAGAGGATCACCCACCTCGGGTCGATAATCCGGGTCACTTGGCTTTGGTGGTGGCACCTCAGGTTGGTGGATACAAATTCACTAAAGTACTCATGGATGGAGGCAGCAGCATCAACATCCTCTACTATGAGACGTTCCGCCGGATGAGATTGATTGATAAGAATCTTAAACAATCCAACACTATTTTTCACGATGTGGTTCCTGGCAAGTCGGCATACCCAGTGGGTAAGATTGAACTGGAAGTAGCCTTTGGGGATGAGTATGACTCCAGAGCAGAAAAAGTAACCTTTGAGGTGGTTAAGATCAAAAGCCCGTATCATGCTCCTGTTTGGACGGCCGGCTTATGCCAAATTCATGGCTCGGCCATGTTATGTGTATTTGCAGCTTAATATGCCGGGTTATAAGGGCACCATTACAATACACGGGAGCCGGAAAATAGCTTTGGAGTGTCAAGAAGGTGATGCTGCCTATTGATAACCCACAATTATAGGGGATCAATTGTAGCCTCTTTCGATAAGTAAGAGTGTCGAACCCAACGAGGAGCTAAAGGTAGAACAAATATTCCCTCAAGTTCTATCGACCACCGATACAACTCTACGCATGCTTGACGTTCGCTTTACCTAGAACAAGTATGAAACTAGAAGTACTTTGTAGGTGTTTGGATAGGTTTGCAAGATAATAAAGAGCAAGTAAATATAAAGTAGGGGCTGTTTAGATGAAGACACAACTAAATTAGTTTTAGTAAAGAGCTTTTGTCAACAAGAAGGTTATTTGTCCCTAGGCAATCGATAACTAGACCGGTAATCATTATTGCAATTTTATTTGAGGGAGAGGCATAAGCTAACATACTTTCTCTACCTGGATCATATGCACTTATGATTGGAACTCTAGCAAGCATCCACAACTAATAAAGATTCATTAAGGTAAAACCCAACCATAGCATTAAAGCATCAAGTCCCCTTTATCCCATACGCAAACAACCTACTTACTCGGGTCTGTGCTTCTGTCACTCACGCCACCCACCATAAGCAAATCATAAACATATTGCCAACCCTACAGCGGGAATCCCTCACGCTTGCGCGACACAGATAGCACCATAGGACGGCACCAATAATAAAACATCCAACTCAAACCAATCACGATCATCAAATAGCCATTAGGACAAAACAGATCTACTCAAACATCATAGGATAGCCATACATCATTGGGAAATAATATATAGCGTTGAGCACCATGTTTAAGTAGAGATTACAACAGGTAAGAGAGAGGTTACACCGCTGCATAGAGGGGGAAGAGTTGGTGATGATGGTGGTGAAGTTGTTGGTGAAGATGGCGGTGATGATGATGGCCCCCAGTGGCACTCCGGCGCCACCGGAAGCAAGGGGGAGAGGCCCCCCTCCTTCTTCTTCTTTCTTGACCTCCTCCCTAGATGGGAGAAGGGTTTCCCTCTGGTCCTTGGCCTCCATGGCATGGGAGGGGCGAGAGCCCCTCCGAGATTGGATCTATCTCTCTGTCTCTCTCTGTTCTGCGTTCTCTCTGGCTCTGTTTCACCGTTTCGTATATATATGGAGATCCGTAACTCCGATTGGCCTGAAACCTTCGCCGTGATTTTTTCCGAATATTAGCTTTCTTGCGGCAAAAGAAGAGCGTCAACCGCCTTACGGTGGGCTCACGAGGGTAGGGGGCGCGCCCTAAGGGGGGGCTGCCTCGTGACCACCTCGGGCACTGGTTCGCGTTGATTTTCCTTCCGAATTTTCCATATTTTCCAAAAATAAGCTCCGTCTGTTTTTATCCCGTTTGGACTCCGTTTGATATGGATATTCTGCGAAACAAAAACATGCAACAAACAGGAACTGGCACTGGGCACTGGATCAATATGTTAGTCCCAAAAATAATATAAAAAGTTGCCAAAAGTATATGAAAGTTTGAATAATATTGGCATGGAACAATCAAAAATTATAGATACGACGGAGACGTATCAGCATCCCCAAGCTTAATTCCTGCTCGTCCTCGAGTAGGTAAATGATAAAAAAGATAATTTTTGATGTGGAATGCTACCTAGCATAATCTTGATCATATGTATAATCATGGCATGAATATTAAGACACGAGTGATTCAAAGCAATAATCTATCCTTTGACATAAAAATAATAATACTTCAAGCATACCAACCAAGCAATTATGTCTTATTGAAATAACATAGCCAAAGAAAGCTCATCCCTACAAAATCATATAGTCTGGCTATGCTCCATCTTCACCACACAAAGCATTCACATCATGCACAACCCCGATGACAAGCCAAGCAATTGTTTCATACTTTTGACGTTTCTCAAACCTTTTCAACTTCACGCAATACATGAGCGTGAGCCATGGACATAGCACTATAGGTGGAATAGAATATGATGATGGGGGTTATGTGGAGAAGACAAAAAGGAGAAAGTCTCACATCAACTAGGCGTATCAACGGGCTATGGAGATGCCCATTAATAGATATCAATGTGAGGAGTAGGGATTGCCATGCAACAGATGCACTAGAGCTATAAGTGTATGAAAGCTCAAACTGGAAACTAAGTGGGTGTGCATCCAACTTGCTTGCTCATGAAGACCTCGGGCATTTGAGGAAGCCCATCATCGGAATATACAAGCCAAGTTCTATAATGAAAATTCCCACTAGTATATGAAAGTGATAACTCAAGAGACTCTCTATATGAAGAACATGGTGCTACTCTGAAGCACAAGTGTGGTAAAAGGATAGTAACATTGCCCCTTCTCTCTTTTCTCTCATTTTTTTTTTCTCTTTTTTTGGGCTTCTCTTTTTTTGCTTTTCGTCCGGAGTCTCATCCCGACTTGTGGGGGAATCATAGTCTCCATCATCCTTTCCTCACTGGGGCAATGTCTAATAATGATGATCATCACACTTCTATTTGTTTACAACTCAATGATTACAACTCGATACTAGAACAAGATATGACTCTATATGAATGCCTCCGGCGGTGTACCGGGATGTGCAATGATCTAACGTAGCAATGACATAAAAAAACGGACGAGCCAAGAAAACATCATGCTAGCTATCTTACGATCATGCAAAGAAATATGACAATAAATGCTCAAGTCATGTATATGCTGATGATGGAAGTTGCATGGCAATATATCTCGGAATGGCTATGGAAATGCCATGATAGTTAGGTATGGTGGCTGTTTTGAGGAAGATATAAGGAGGTTTATGTGTGACAGAGCGTATCATATCACGGGGTTTGGATGCACCGGCGAAGTTTGCACCAACTCTCGAGGTGAGAAAGGGCAATGCATGGTACCGAAGAAGCTAGCAATGATGGAAGGGTGAGAGTGCGTATAATCCATGGACTCAACATTAGTCATAAAGAACTCACATACTTATTGCAAAAATCTATTAGTCATCGAAACAAAGTACTACACGCATGCTCCTAG
>NC_053025.1:483596790-483630611 GCF_003073215.2 Triticum urartu
TAGCAAAAAACTAATACGCACTAGATAAGGGAATGGAGGGAGTACTATGCCTTAGAAAGTTAGTATCATACATTAGTATTATATGCATGATACAAACTTATGATACTACTCATTACAACCAGTCTTAGTAGCTTAGCTAGGAGGACGAAACTAGTAGTGGGTACTTGATCTGCTTCAGCAGTTCTAGCAGGAAAATGCACGAGAAATCGCATACTTGCTGCTCGATCCTCACTTCACTCCAAGGAAATCCGGGAGAAGGGCCGCCCGAGGCTCGGCGTCCCGATGCGGCGGCGCACCCTGGCCATGGCCATCGCCACCGCCACGGAGCGGTCTGGCCCCGCCGGCGGAGGGAAGAAGCCGGTGTGCCGCTTGCACGCCAGGGCCCGGCGCTTGTGCCGGTACGCGCGGTCGAGGGCGCCCCGGCCGTGGGAGTGGGACGCGGCCTCGCCGTCGCCGTCCCCGGCCTGGTCGACGCCGGAGCTCCCCGCGCGCTTCCTCTTGGCGCCCGGCGCGGTGGCGACGGCGTAGCTGCCTTGGTCCACGTAATGCGCGGCCGAGAAGGGGCCAGCCGGGGCCGGAACGGCGTCTTCGTCGACGTCCATGGCGACGTCGAGCTGGAGCACCTTCAGGAAGATGTCGAGGTCGGCGCCGGGGCCGGCGAGGCGCTCGAGCGCGTCGACGGCGTCGGTGAGGCGGTCGACCTCGGCGCTGCAGACGAAGAGGGACCTGAGGCCGGCGAGGAACTTCTTGGCGGAGCCGACGACGGCGGAGGGGTCGGTGGTGGCGTCGAGCACCTGCTGCCCGCGCAGCGCCTCCTTCCGCAGCAGCTGCAGCCAGCGGTGGAGGGAGCTGCCCCGCACCGCGGCCCGGGCCTCGGCGGCGTCCGCCACCCCGCGCACCATCGCCACCAGCTGCCGCAGCCGGCGCCGGCGCTGGCTCACCCGCGAGTTGCCGCCCCAGTTGGACTTGAGGTAGCCGATGAACTCGCCCATGAGGGGCGAGTCGAGGATCTTCATCGCGGCTCCTGCCCGGCTGTCCCCTCGCGCGAACCCCGACCAGGATCAGCCGTCGGCGGCGAGGGCTGAGGGAGAGGAGTTGGAGGTGGTAGCAGCAGCAGCAGCGGCAGAGAGTGGCATTGGACGACGGAGTGCGCGGGTTGCCGGGTTGGGTTGGGTTGGCTGCTCCTCGTAGACCGTGCGTCGTGTCAGATAAAGCTATCCCAGTAGAGTGAGCTAGAGAGTGACCAGTGTGCCCATGGCCGTGCGTGCACTGGACCAAGACCAAAAGACTACGAGTGTTGACCGTTGGATTCGGGATCCAAGGGCAACAACATCTAGTGTTGAGCAGGATGAGCGTGCGCAGACTAATCAATTTAAGAAGAGTACTCTGGCACACTCGCGCTGTCTTGTCAAAGCTTTCCCATCCAACGGTGCGGGTCGAGTCGAGTTCACATCACATTCACATCCCCGGTTTGGCATGCAGAGACCAGTTGAGCGAGCGAGTTGGGGCCTCGGGCTCTTCCTGGCCGTGCCGTGCCAAAAGTTTGCCGTGGACCGCGCACGGTAACCCAGAGCGGCCTCCGGCCAAAGTCACGCGCCGGTGAACTCGTGCGTGCGTACGTGCCCGAACGCCCCACATGCTCCGGCCCACCTGGTTGCAAGTTCGCAGCTGCAGCGTCTGCTGAAACATGATAGCCGAATGCATGCAGGTAGCAATTTTTGTTGTTGAGGAAATGCATGCAGGTAGCAGAAATGGGAGGAGAGCGACAGACCAAAGAAGGCGAGGCCACGCCAGATCGGCCGGGGCCCAAACCCTCGTCCTTTTCGTTTTTATAAGCAAGAATGCACGTGCAGGTATACCCACTTGGCGGCCCATCGTCATCCTCGAGATAAATTTCACTTCGGTCACTGGTCATAAAAGCGACGTCACTGCGTACGCTTTGGCCGGAGGCAGCACCCGGCGACCCGGGGCAGCTGCCCGGGCTCACCAGCCAGCTGCTGTATAAAATACGCCATGACCCTACTTACTACAATTTGCTTTTTTTTAGTGTCACGTACTATTTTCTTTTTAGGTGAAACTAGGGATTTTATTCAAAGTTCAACACAGAAGGAATACAAATGATATTCGGGAGGATCCCTAGCCACATGTGGTGACCCGCTGGGAGCGACGACGCTGCCTTAGCCAAAGCATGCGCCTCAAAGTTCGACTCCCTCCTCTCAAAACAGAAGCTAATTTTAACAAAATCATTCACCCTCTCATTAATCTCTCTAAGCAGAAAGGCATACGAGGAGCTAGCCCCTTGCTTGATATCTGTGACGACTTGCATGCAGTCTGATGCTACTATCGCATGTGAAATATTGAGATCCCTTGCCAGAACAAGAGCTTCGTTGCATGCGTGGGCTTCTAGGCTTGGTGCATCGACCAGTCCATCAAAAACAATTGCCGAAGCTCCCAAATAATTTCCGAGTCTGTCTCTGCAAACTGCCGCTGCCGCTCCTGTGGTTCCTCGGCGAGAGATAGCGCCATCCACATTTATCTTCACACATGCCTCATCATCAGGTGGCCGCCATCTTGCTGGCCTCTGCTGGACAGCCGGATTCGTAATCGTCGTTCTTCCAAGGTTTGCCACTTCAAGTTCATCGAGATATCGATTGACGAAACTGAACGTTGAAAGTGGACTTTGGTACTCATTGTCATGGATAGCTTTCCGCTGAGCCCACCATATAGCCCACATCATGACTAGGATCTTGGCAAGATCATGCTGATTCGTGGTTTCAAACAGCCAAAAAATCCATAGCCTCGCATCATCAGTTCTGTTGGATAGCATATGTTCAAGGACATCTTCATCACTCAGAGCCCAAACACACCTGGCCATGCGGCAATCAAACAAAGAATGCCGCCAAGAGTCCACTTCTTCATTGCATATTGAACAAGCTGGTGAGGTCGCCATCTTCCTGCTATGGCGCACCGTCCCCGTTGGCAATGACATCTGGGCCAATCTCCAGACAAAAACTCTGACCTTTGATGGGATCTTAACTTTCCAAATCTGAGACCATGCTTTCTTCTCTGCCTCCTTGTTGGAGTTGCTCGCACGGTGTTCAAGCCACTCCTCTCTTTGATGTTTGATAGCTGAGATCATCTTGTACGCAGACCGTACAAAAAACACTCCTCTCTTATCATAGTGCCAAGCCCAGAAATCTTGTTGCACTCGAAAGCTAAGCGGGATGCTCATAATCACATCAACATCAGGCTTCACAAAATGTTGCATAAGGACTTTTCTATTCCATGTCCGTGATGTTGGATCAATGAGTTCCGAGACAGTTTGAGGAGGATCAGGGGAGATCGAACACATGGGTTTTAACTTGTAGTCCCTAGGCAACCAATTCTCATGCCATATGCTTGTGTTCTCCCCCGAGCCTATCCTCTTTATTAAGCCCAAAGCAAGCACATCTCGACCTTCTATCAGCGACCGCCATACCTAGGAGGGATGAGCTCCCAAGGTCGCCTCAAGAATAGAACCATCCGGAAAATATCTCGCCTTCAGTACTCTAGCACTTAGAGAATTTGGCTCTTGAAGAATCCTCCACACCTGGCGAGCTAGTAGTGCAAGATTAAAGAGCTCAATATCGCGAAAACTCAAGATTAAAGAGCTCAATATCGAGAATTTGGCTCTTGAAGAATCCTCCACACCTGGGTCACGTACTAATGAGCTGGATTTATCATGACTTGCCCGGGCAAATCGCTGGGCCTTGGTCCCTCTAGGCCCATTCAACTAACTTGCACGGCAAGCCCTAAAAAAAACTAACTTGCACGGCTGTTCCTAGGCCCATGGCTGCACATAGGGGAGATAGAACTGCCTGCACAACTATCAACGCACCGTGCTCACGCAGTCACACGTCCTCACCTCCATCTGATCTGAGAAAAAAAAAACCTCCTCCCTCAATCACTTCAATCGCAACGACGATACGTGCGGCTTCGTCGGCCTCCGCAGTCTAGCAAAAGGCAGAACACACCGGTGATTTGACGGGCACAGGGGCAGAAAGACGGAATTGACAGCGGCTCCTCCTAGCCATTCAAACCCGCTGATTAGGCAAGGTGAGTTAAAGGTTGTATAGATTTGGGAAATTTAACCAGTGGTCATGCACACACAAAAATTATGGTATGGGATGAGAATTCACTTCTCGTATTTTATATCTTCAACTGTATTGGTTTATAATCTGTAGGGATATAGGAAGTTGGGGATTCCATCATTCCGTTTATCTTTTCCTAATAATAAAGTACAGGTTGAGTCTCTCGGTTCACCGTCGCGCGCTTTTTGCAAAGAAATCCCTGACTTTTTTTGAAATCAACCCGCACTCCTATTGTTCAAGTCAACCCGACGGCATGGAGAACAGAAAAAAGAAAAGAAAAATCCCACCCGGACGAGCCATGACCTCGCCTCCCTTCTCAATCTCCAGCACGCCGCCACCGACCCCTGCCCCTCCGCTGTGTGCCGCCACCACCGGCTCGCGCCGCTTCGCCGTGTGCCATCCTGGTCGCCGCCGCCGGCCGTTCAGACCATAGCGGTGATGTGATATACTACATCGACCATGAATTCATAAATCAAATCTTGGAAACAATTTCGACAGTGAAAAGCATATATCGCATGTGATTTATTTCCTCCCGTTGCAACGCACGGGACCTTTTGTTAGTTGAAGAAAAATCCATCTCCACTCCCCATGGTATTGTTTCTTCTAGACTCCTCCAACCTAACCATTGTCAGTTAGTTCAATCATTCCAGATCGTCAAATTTTAATCTTAAGTTATTAAATTGCATATATGAGAATTTTTTGGATTCCTAGAGCAAGTATTGTTTATTCAGCAATTAGCTGATGTATTTAATTCCAGTTTTTTTATTGAGATTATGTTTATGGACAATGCGATATAGGTCGTTTGGCTTTGTATGGATTTGTAGTTCTCTAATTTAGTGCTTATAGTTGCAAAATTTGTATCCAAATACCCGATTGCGGTTCGCCGTATTTTTAGTTAGCTTGCGGTCCGCCCCGGCTCCTAATTTTTCCTGGCTCCGCCACCCCGTATTCTGCCTACGTGGCATAGCGTTTGACCGATGAGCGTCCACGCATGTGCCAACAGGACAATAGTAGAGTGACTCGAATCAGCGCGACCGTTCCCTTTCTTCCGTTGGAGAGCTTCCTTCCGCCGCTGCCCTCGGCGGCTCCCCTCTGGCCACGACTGAGGTCGTCGGTCGTGAGGGGGGTCATCGGATCCATGCGTGTGTATTGTTTTAGGCTCAAGTAGCCTAGATTTTTTGTTTGTTCATCGTTTTGGCTTCGACGATGATGACGACGCTAAATAAATATTATTCAGATCCTTCGCCGATGAGGCGATCCGCTCTATGGTTGGGGTTGGATTTGAAAACCAGTCTGTTCAAGTAAGGATGGCGCGGCCGTGACGACATCCTCGTGGTGGACTTATGATACGTCTCCGTCGTATCTACTTTTCCAAACACTTTTGCCCTTATTTTGGACTCTAACTTGCATGATTTGAATGGAACTAACCCGGACTGACGCTGTTTTCAGCAGAATTACCATGATGTTATTTATGTGCAGAAACAAAAGTTCTCGGAATGACCTGAAACTTCACGGAGCAACTTTTTGGAAAATATAAAAAATACCTGCAAAAGATGAAGGCCGGGGGGCCCACCACCTGTCCACGAGGGTGGGGGGCGCGCCCCCTACCTCGTGGGCTCCCTGGAGCTCCTCTGACTCCAACTCCAACTCTATATATTGTGTTTCGGGGAGAAAAAAAATTAGAGAGAAGAATTCATCGTGTTTTACGATATGGAGCCGCCGCCAAGCCCTAAAATCTCTCGGGAGGGCTGATCTGGAGTCCGTTCGGGGCTCCGGAGAGGGGAATCCGTCGCCATCGTCATCATCAACCATCCTCCATCACCAATTTCATGATGCTCACCGCCGTGCGTGAGTAATTCCATCGTAGGCTTGCTGGACGGTGATGGGTTGGATGGGATCTATCAGGTGATCGAGTTAGTTTTGTTAGGGTTTGATCCCTAGTATCCACTATGTTCTGAGATTGATGTTGCTATGACTTTGCTATGCTTAATGCTTGTCACTAGGGCCCGAGTGCCATGATTTCAGATCTGAACCTATTATGTTTTCATCAATATATGAGAGTTCTTGATCCTATCTTGCAAGTCTATAGTCACCTATTATGTGTTATGATCCGTTAACCCCGAAGTGACAATAATCGGGATACTTACCGGTGATGATCGTAGTTTGAGAAGTTCATGTATTCACTATGTGTTAATGCTTTGTTCCGGTACTCTATTAAAAGGAGGCCTTAATATCCCTTAGTTTCCGTAAGGACCCCGCTGCCACGTGAGGGTTGAACAAAAGATGTCATGCAAGTCTTTTCCATAAGCACGTATGACTATATTCAGAATACATGCCTACATTATATCAATTAATTGGAGCTAGTTCTGTGTCACCCTAGGTTATGACTGTTAGAGCATCTCCAACAGCCGCGCTAAACTAGCGCCGCGCCGCAAATTAGGCCGTTTTAGCGCGCGCAACGTGGCGGGTCGCTCCAGCGGGCGCGCAAAAACGGCGCGTGCTATAGCGGGTTGGGCGCGCGGTTGAAAACACTTACCCGCGTGGCGTATTTTGAGAGCCAGCTACAGCGCGCGGCACACTCGAGCGCTCGCGCCGCACTCTCTCCTCTCCTCGTCCTACGCCCCGCGCGCGCCGGCGCCGACGCCCTGCCACCCATCCATGGACGCGCACACCGGCGCCCCGCTCACCCCGCTGTACAGCCGCGACCCCCCCCCCCCGCCGCCGCCGGAAACCCTAGCGCGGGAAGCGCTGGCGTCGCCACCGCCGGAGCTCCGCCGAGCGTCGGCCTCGCGCGCAGCCTCTTCTTGCCGCCGCGGATGACCACGGCGCCGGGTGGCGTCGCGCCGGCGCCGTCCCGTGCCGCCGCCGCACCGTCGAAGAAGGTCCCCAATGCGGCGCGGACGAAGAAGGGCAAAACATCCGCGAAGAAAAACAAGGCGGCGGACGGCTCCGGCACCACGAAGGCGAGGGGAAAGAAGCTTGCAGGGCGTTCGACGGCCGCGGCGGCTTCCGAAGCGCCGGCGAGCTCACTCGTTGAGCCGGCCGCCGACGCGCACCACGTGTTCGACGAAATGCCCCCAAGGTGAAAAAATTTCCAACTTTTCTTTTCTTCTTATTTTTTCAATGCATCATCATCACATATAGATAGCTTATTTGCATTGTTCAAAAAACTTTGTAGTCTCAACGATGATGCATACATGTCCACTATGGGTGTTGGGTCCAACAATTCGCATTGGTCTCAAACCAATGACATCCATTTCGAAGACCATGAGTTTGAGGTGGACGAGGAGGGTGAGGAATTGTCGAGGCGCCGAAAGGAAGAGCGGGCAATTACTCAACCAACGATGACAAGTTACTATGCCATACTTATTTGCAAGTGTCGAGGGATCCATCCATTGGAGGTGATCAAAGTAGAGACGCGTATTGGGGGCGAATGAAAGAACACTTTGATGCTCACAACTTGAGTGGAATTGACCGCTCCGAGAGATCACTTCGGTCCCGATGGTCGACAATCAACTGGATTGTCAAAAGTGGGCGGCCGTACAAAAGGCAGTTGACAAGATTAACCCAAGTGGCACAAATGAGGATGATCGAGTAAGTGGCATCTCATATATGTTCATCATACTTGTTTTTGGTGACCGAAGTGCTAACTTGTTTTGTTTTTCTTGTAGTACAACATTGCACAAAACTTGTTCAAAGAAGAGACAAGGACAACCAAGAAGGGGAAGATCAAGAAAGGCAGGGTCTTTACCTTGCCTCATTGCTATGAAGTGTTAAAGGATGATGAGAAATGGAAGAAGCGTGATGGTTTGGAGGATTTGCATTTGAGCAACAAACGGAAGCGAGCAATTGAGATGAATGATGATGATGAGGAGGATGATGCATCAAGTGATGACGGCAAGAGAAGCCCCACACCCAACTCGGTTTCATACTCGAAGCCAAAACGACCGGATGGGTGCAAGAAAGACAAAACCGAAAAGAAGAAGAGGAAAGGAGATGATGAGCTCAAAAATGCTATGGAAGCTATTGTGAAGGCAAGGGTCGAAGCCAATGAGGTGAGGAAAATGGCAAGGAACCAAGATGCCGTGGCCGAGGAGAGGAGGTTGGCGGCCGAGGAGAGAAGGGTGGCGGCCGAGGAGAGAAAGGTGGCTTTGGAGGAGAGGAAAGTGAGCAACGAGGAGCGAGCTAAGTTGTTGGAATGGGAGAAGCACTTGTTCTTCTTGGACACATCTAACCTCAATGCGGCGCAAAAAGAGTATGTCAATCTTGCCCAACAAGAAGTCTTGATCCAAAAAAGAGCCTTGGTTCGTGCAATGGGTGGCGGTGGCCTCGGCGCCATGGGTGGCGGTGGCTTCGGCGCCATGGGAGGCATGGGTGCACCTCCGGCCGCCATGGGAGGCATGGGTGGCTTTGGAGCACCCTCGACGCTATGGCCGCCATGGGAGGCATGAGTTTGCTTCTCTCATGGGAGGCATGGGTGCACCTCCGGCCGCCATGGGTGCAATGTCTTTCGATGTGCCTTCTCACACACATTCCCATGAAGATGCCGTTGAAGATCTTGCCAACACCGTCGGAGCTTCACATGATGCGGTGCGTGATGAGGAGAGGGAGGAAGATTCATCTTCGGAGGCGGAAGAGTCGTCTTCGGAAGATGAGGACGAAGACGAAGACGAGGAAGATGAAGATTGATGTGTCTTTCATGTCTTGAACTTTAGTTTGCATTTGAACTTGGTTGGATGAACTTGTGGGCATGATTTTGAACTTGTGGGCATGAACTTTTATTCATCAACTTGTTTGTGTCAAATTTCACATGTTCATTTTTGTCCAAAATATCATATATGCAAAATGCCCGGCGAGTCACGCGCGCTGTATTTTTGCGCTCTGCTGGAGCGGCGCGTGCGCGCTGCATTATAGCGCGGCTGCTGGAGCCAGCGTAGGCGGGCGCGCAAAACCAGCCGCAGCGCACGCGGTAAACAGGTTTTTTACGCGCGGCGCTTAGCGCGGCTGTTGGAGATGCTCTTACATGATGAACTGCATCCGGCATAATTCTCCATCACTGATCCATTGCCTACGAGCTTTCCACATATTGTTTTTTCGCTTATTTACTTTTTCATTGCTGTTGCTATCATCACTACAAAATACCAAAAACATTACTTTTGCTAATGTTACCTTTTGTTACCGTTACCACTACTATCATATTACTTTGCTACTAAACACTTTGCTGCAGATATTAAGTTTTCAGGTATGGTTGAATTGACAACTCAGCTGCTAATACTTGAGAATATTCTCTGGCTCCCCTTGTGTCGAATCAATAAATTTGGGTTGAATACTCTACCCTCAAAAACTGTTGCGATCCCCTATACTTGTGGGTTATCAAGACTATTTTCTGGCGCCGTTGCCGGGGAGCATAACTCTATTCTTTGAGTCACTTGGGATTTATATCCGCTTATCATTATGAAGAACTTGAGAGATCCAAAAACCAAGATTTATCTCTCAACTACGAGGGGGGTAAGGAACTGACATCTAGCTCTGCACTTGATTCATCTTCTGTTATGAGTAAGCTTGCAACACCTAAACCTGCTTCTGCTATTCGTTCTGATATGTCGCATGTTATTGATGATGCCACTACTGCTATGCATGATACTTATGATGAAACTACTTCTATGCTTGATACTACTGTGCCACTTGGTGAATTTCTTGATGAACAACTTGCTAGGGCTAGAGAGAATGAAAATATTGAATCTGATAATACTGATGAAATTGATGATGAAGACTTGCCTGTTATTCCCGAGTGTTATGTTTTTGATAAAGAAGCTTCTTTAGCTACTTTAGCTTGCAAAGATAGATATGAACTTAAGAGGTTATTAGCTAAATGGAATCAGCAATCTCTAAATGCTAGAATGAAACCTGACCCTGCTTTTGCTACTTCACCTATCTGTGTTACCGATAACGATTATGAATTCTCTGTTGATCCTGATATAATTACTTTGGTTGAATCTGATCCTTTTCATGGCTATGAATCTGAAACTGTTGTGGCACATTGTGACGCCCCTGATTCAATCGTACACTAATCATACACGCAAACGTGTACGATCAAGATCAGGGACTCACGGGAAGATATCACAACACAACTCTACAAATAAAATAAGTCATACAAGCATCATATTACAAGCCAGGGGCCTCGAGGGCTCGAATACAAGAGCTCGATCATAGACGAGTTAGCGGAAGCAACAATATCTGAGTACAGACATAAATTAAACAAGTTTGCCTTAAGAAGGCTAGCACAAACTGGGATACAGATCGAAAGAGGCGCATGCCTCCTGCCTGGGATCCTCCTAAACTACTCCTGGTCGTCGTCTGCGGCCTACATGTAGTAGTAGGCACCTCCAGAGTAGTAGCAGTCGTCATCGACGGTGGCGTCTGGCTCCTGGGCTCCATCGTCTGGTCGCAGCAATCGAGTATAGAAAAGGGGGGAAAAGGGGGAGCAAAGCAACCGTGAGTACTCATCCAAAGTACTCGCAAGCAAGGAGCTACACTACATATGTATGCATTGGTATCAAAAGGAAAAGGGGGTATCATACGTGGACTGAACTGCAGAATGTCGGAATAAGAGGGGGGTAGCTAGGCCTTTCGAAGACTACGCTTCTGGTAACCTCCATCTTGCAGCAGAAGAAGAGAGTAGATGGTAAGTTCACCAAGTAACATCGCATAGCATAATCCTAACCGTTGATCCTCCCCTCGTTGCCTTGTGAGAGATCGATCACCGGTTGTATCTGGCACTTGGAAGGGTGTGTTTTATTAGGTATCCATTTCTAGTTGTCATAAGGTCAAGGTACAACTCCAAGTCGTCCTGTTACCGAAGATCACGGCTATTCGAATAGATTAACTTCCATGCAAGGGTGCACCACATTTCCCAACACGCTCGATCCCCTTTGTCCGGACACACTTGTCAGGGTCATGCCCGGCCTCAGAAGATCAACACGTCGCAGCCCTACCTAGGCACAACAGAGAGGTCAGCACGCCGGTCTAAATCCTATGGCGCAGGGGTCTGGGCCCATCGCCCATTGCACACCTGCATGTTGCATACACGGCCGGTGAGCAGACGTAGCAACCTCCATTACAAAGGAAGTTGCGTTACGCGGTCTAACCCAGCGCGCGCCACTCAGTCGCTGACGTCACGAAGGCTTCTTCTGATACCACGACGTCGAGTGCCCATAACTGTTCCCGCGTGGTTGGTTAGTGCGTATAGGCCAGTAGCCAGACTCAGATCAAATACCCAGATCTCGTTAAGCATGTTATTTTGAAGTAACCCCGAACACCGACAAGGGCCAGGCCCACCTCTCTCCTAGGTGGTCTCAACCTGCCCTGTCGCTCCGCTTCAAAGTAACAGTCGGGGGCCGTCGGGAACTCAGGCCCACCACTACCTGGATGGACCCACCTGCCCCTTCAGCCCCCACATCAGAATCACTTGCGGGTACTCAACGAGCCGGCCCGACTTTAGTCACCACCTGTATAGTATGTACACATGTATAAGTATATACCCGTGATCACCTCCCAAGTGATCATGACCCGATAATATAGCATGGCAGACGGACAAGAATGTAGGGCCACTGATGATAAACTAACATCCTATACTAAGCATTAGAATTGCAGGTAAAGGTAACAACAGTAGTAGCAAGGACATGCTATGCATCAGGATAGGATTAACGGAAGCAGTATCATGCTACACTACTCTAATGGAAGAAGTAGAGAGAAGATTAGGCGATATCTGGTGATTAAAGGGGGGCTTGCCTTGTTGCTCTGGCAAGAGAGAGGGGTCGTCAACAATGTAGTCGATCGGGGCACCAGCAGCGGCGTCAGCCTCGTAGTCTACTGGTGAGAAGAGGGGGAAGAAACAATGAATACACTGCAAACAGATGCATAATGATGCTTGACAAGACAAGTAGCGGTCCTAGGGGTGCCCTAACGCGGTATGAGGTGATACCGGTAAAGGGGGTGGGAGGAACATCCGGGAAAATATCCCCGGTGTTTCGCGTTTTTGGACAGATGAATCAGAGGGGGAAAGTTGCGTGTTCGCTATGCTAGGGATGCGTGACGGACGAACGGGCTACGTATCTGGATTCGTCTCGTCGTTCTGAGCAACTTTCATGTACAAAATTTTTCCATTCCGAACTACGGTTTATTTTATATTAATTTTAAAAGATTTAAAACAATTTTAGCATTTAATTAATTAATTTAATTCAACATTATCCAGAACAGTGTCTGTTGACGTCATCATGACGTCAGTAGTCAACAGAGGAGTTGACTGGTCAACTGACGTGTGGGCCCCGTGGGACCCACCTGTCATACACTGTTAGGTTGATTAGGGTTTATGTTAAACTAATTACTGTTTAATTAAACTAATGGGTTAATTAGGTTAATTAAATATGATTAATTAACTTAATTAATTATTATTTAATTATTTATATATTATTATTATTATTTTAATTATTTTTTCATTCTAGGGCGTGGGCCCACTGGTCAGTGGCTCTGGGGAGCCTAGCGGGCACGGGGCTAAGCAGAGGCGAGCACGCGCCCGTCAGGGCGAACCCGGGTGAGCGGGCGACGGTCGTCGAGGCACCGGAGTTGGCTGCGGGGGCAGCGACGGTCGGCACGAGCTGGGATGGCGCAGGCTCGCGTGGGGGGGAGCGGAGCGGCGGGCGCGCGCTGCAGGTGGTTGGGCGCGGCGGTGCGGCAGATGGAGCAGGCAGCGATGACTTGGAGGGCAGCAACAACAGTAGGGCAAATGCACGGGGCGCGGCCGTTGCGGGCGGCGCTTGCGTTGGCCAACGGGAAGAAGCAGCACGGCGGGCGCGGGCGGTGGTAGGGGGGCAGCGGGAGCGGCGGCAGTGGGCGGAGGGACGAGCACGGCCACGGCGAGGTCATGGCGGGCGCATGCCTCGGCGGCCTACGGCGAGCAGCAAGGCGCGGCCGGGGGCGGGCACCTGATACGGTGGCCGAAGGCGGTAGGGCGGGGCGGGGAGCGCACGGGGGGAGGAGGGCGATGCGGTTGCGGTAGGGGACGGCGGTCTACAACGCTTGGACATGGAGGAAGACAGAGAGGGGTGGGATTGCGATGCCCGCTCACAGCGTTGAAGGGAAGCACGCCGGGGAGGCGCGGGGCGTAGTGATGGCGTTGGAGTCATCGGTGAAGTGGCGGCGGCCGATGGATAGGAGGACGGCTGATCCGGCGATGTCGGGGGCGGCTTCGAGATGGGGTAGCGACAGGCGGCGAGGTGGCTCTAGCGACGGCGATTGGCGAGGTGTCGGGGACGAGCGGCAGCGTCGCGGCCTCGTCTGGGTCGTGCCCCGATCTCGATCCAGATCTAGGGCGGAGGGGGAGAGCGAAGTGAGTGGGGGGGTCAAGTGGGGCGTGGGCAAGCTAGGGGTTCGGCCTACAGAAGGATAAGGGGGAGAGTGGTGGGCCGACTAGGTCAGTGGGCTGGCCGGCTGGGCCGTTTGGCCCAGCTGGCCAGGGGGGGGGTCCTTCTCCTATTAGCTTTATTTTGATTTATCTTTTTTACTTTATTTATTTTTACTTTCCTGTTTAATTCTACTTTAGTTTTTTTTAAACATAAAAGTTGTACCTAAATTAGTCCCACTAATTATACCTCAGTTACGAAAAGTTTAAAACCCCTAAATAAAATAGTTTAACATTTTATAAATAATAAAAGACATTTATTAAATTGGTTGTGCAGCTGTCTTATTCGTTTTAGAGTATTTAAATATTTTATAAAAATGTGGTTTCTCCATCGTAATTACCTATGTACTATTTGGCTTACTCCGAACATTTTAGTTTTAATATTGAAAACCTTTATCATTTGATTTAAATACAAATTTGAATTTGAATCGTTTTTTTAACTAACACGAGATTAACAATAGTAACCGAGATGACGTGGCAACATTAGTAGAGGGTTACTGTAGCTTAACTATCCGGGCGTCACAATTCTCCTCCACTACAAGAAATCTCGTCCCGAGATTTAGGAGCGGGAGTAAGGGAGAAGGGATTTGGTTACGAAATTCTAACGGGTCTTTCTCGATGTTGGTTGCTCTTCTCGAAGAGGTCGATCCATAACACTGATGTCTTCATTCCTATGATTCGGTCATCATGATGAAGCCGGCATCCTTTCCTTCGGGAACTCCAACGTACTTACGAATAGGTAAGGGCAGCTCGACTACGACATAATTTTTATGAGGAAAACAATCTGGGGTTAACCCATGAATGAGCATAAGATTATCTCTTGAGTTGAACATATAGAATATAGGGCACACGTGAATAAATGGTGGACATTTTTCTAAAATACATGTTTTGAAAACTTTTCCAAAAACAAAGTAACATTTTCCAAATACAAGTTGTACATTTTTAATGGCACTAATTTTCTTAAACTGTACAAAGATATTTTTACATTGTATAGATATTTTAAAAAAATTACGGACATTTTTTGGAACCACCTGAATATTTATTCAAAATGTCACATACATTTTTCTAATCGAAATAAACATTTGTATGGGGAAATATTTTTATATTCTATAAACATTTTAGAAATGTCATGAACATTGTTGAATCACCGGAATTTTTCTTTATAATGTCACTTATATTTTTTAATGTTATGGAATGTTTTCACATTAGGCAAACATTTTCTTTTTTACAATGTATACGACTTTTTTGAATGTACAAACCTTTTTTTTTGAATTACGCAAACATTTTTTGTACATTGTACGAATATTTTTTTGAATGGCACGTGCACTTTTATTATACAGATGAATTTTTTTAATGTCACAAGCATTTTTCTTATGCATGATTAACATTTTTCTATACACATTTAACATTTTTATTTTGATGTAAAGTCGTTTTTATAATATAAATAAATAGTATAAATTAAATGAAAAAATGAGAAACAAAAATGTGAAGAAAAAAGGGGAAAGGATGAATGATATCAGTGTGAAATATTTTTTCCCTGTAGATTAAAGAAATGTAATTGGGCCGGCCAAGCAGCAGCTCAGACGATGCCTCAGGAACCGCTGCGGGCGACACATAGCCGTGCCCAAGGCCTGCAAGGGTTCGCGGTCGGCCTGAAATTGTTCGCGCTGGGGGTTGATCACATCGACCGAAATCGTTCGTTCGTTCCGGCCTTCAAGTGGAGTGATCCGTTCGACGTTGGATCGCTCCAAATCTGACGTTCGATCAGTATTGGGGTGAAATGGGATCCAAATCCGAATCAACTCGAGACGTGGAGATGAAATTATACGTTCGATCAGTATTCGACGCTGAAATCGCTGTGGTTTTATGTTTCTTTTCTCTAACACACTAGACGTAGCGATTATTACATGGTGATCATGATCAGTTAGCTAGCTACCAAGAGACTGAGGCGGGAGGAGAAGAGGAGTAGGAGCTGGCGCAGTCGGCAGCGGCGAAGGTGATGGCGCGCTTGTCCAGGTCGAAGCCGACGTGGAAGCCCTGCTGCGCGATGCTCCCGATCGTCGCCACCGCCGGCCCATCATCCGTCACCGCCGACATCGCCAGGCACACGGTCCCCTTCCGCGCCTCCACGAACGCGTTCCGCGCCGGCAGGGTGATCGCGGCGCCGCCGCCAAACCCCAGCGTCACCTCCGGGAGAAGCTTCGCCCAGGCCACGGGCGACTCACCGGCCACGTCGTAGCACAGATCCACCAGCTTCTCCGGCGACTGCTTCCGCGGGAGCCTGACGCTCCGGGCGACCTCCGCCACGACCTGCTCCAGCAGCCCCTTGTCGAGGTACGTCAGCACCGTGCCGGAGTCGACGATGGCGGGGGACCGCCTCGGCGGCACGACGGTCGAGTTCCCGATCCTGACGGACGCGAGGAGGACCGTGTAGAAGGCGTCCACCGCGGACGGGACCAGCGGCGTGGTCACCGCGCCCGGCTCCGTCACGGCGGCGCGGGCGCCGAAGCTGAGGATGGAGGACGCCTCGACGAAGAAGGGCGCCAGGCAGTACGAGAACCTCCGCCCGAGCGACGTCGCGGCGCCGATCTGGTTCACGAGGGAGCCGCTCCCGGCGCCGAGGCCCACGTTGCCGGTCAGGCGGAACGCCTTGCCGGTCACGCTCGTGGCGCACCCGAAGCTGACTCCGGGCACCTGCAGCTGCGGGCGTTCCCGGCATCCCACGCAGCCGCCGGGAGCGTCGTCGAAGGTGAATGTCTCGGTGGAGAGGATGCCGGCAGTCGTGGACCCGTCCGAGTACGTGGAGCGGTACCGGCAGAAGGAGTCGGCGCCGCAGGAGGTGCCGTAGATCGCGCGGCACGGGTCGGACCGGCAGCCCACGAGGCCGTAGGACGACGAGGAGGACGGGTCGAAGACGGCGCTCAGCGGCGCAGGGCCGGCGGTCCCGTTGCTGCATTTGAACCACACCACGTCGCTGCCGGTGTCGACCAGGGCGAGCATCCGGGTGCGCGGCGTGCCCACGTTGACGTACATCAGGTACTCGAACGGAGCGGACACCACCTCGGACACGGCGCCGCCAGGAGAGCCGCCGCCTGCGTACGAGCGCGAGCGCGCCCTGGAGCGCCGCACGGCGGCGAGCACGCGGTCGTACGAGGTCAGCGACGGGTCGTGGAACGGCGACTTGGGAGAGTCCCGGTGGATGAACTCCACGCTGAACCCGCCGCCATCGCCGAAGTACGCCGTGCACCCGCACAGCTGCGCTGTCAGGACGAGTGCAACGAGCAAAAGAGCGCGACCCGCCATCGTGCCAAACTCTTCTTGTCACTGCTAGCTAGCTCGGCTGATCGCTTGCTAATGGTGTCCTCTGCCGGTGCGTATTAGTATTTCCCGCCATATGCGTAATGGTAATTTGGAGAGAGATTAGTGGTTTTGAAGGCGGTAATCAAGTCATTATTACTGGTTATTCGAGCGGCAAGACAGGCAGCTGATTGAATTTTTTTTCCTTCGCCAAAAAATGGCCTGACATTCAAATCTCTCGCAACCGTACGAAAAAAAAATCCTGTTTTATTTTCTTTTGTCACGCCACTTTCTCTTCCAATAGCATCTCAAGCAGATCCTGTAAAACATGACTTTTTTTTCATGCCTTTCTGAGAGATACAGGGCACGAGGCCGAGGCCGAGACCGTTAGCTCCAGTTGCCCCAAGGTCGAACCATGGCGCCCGTAGCATGCCAGAGAGCGTGACGCCCTCTCCCGTAGCAGCGGCCGGAAGACATGGAGCAAGTTCGACGAGATCGGGAGGCACTTTGGCCCACCACTAAGGGTCTCCGCGAGGCGGAGATCGAGGTACACGAGGGGAAGGAGGCGGTCGCGGCCGGAGAAGACGGCGCCGCCGTGCGGCTCGAGGAGGCCAAGGAGGGGTACGAGCTCGTGCACGTGCTCTACCGGTCCACTATCGAGTTCTACCTCAAGCCCTAGACTAATATTAGATTATCTAGTATGTTTTCAAGTTTGTGTGTTTGAATGTACGGTGAACTCCGTGAACTATCATGGCGCGAAGTTTAAGTTTAAATTATGCAGTATCGTATACTAGATCGGTTGTGTCGTGCCTTCCGCAGTACCAGAAATTCGTTTTATAGGATCCCCTAAACGAAATTTGCGGTACCACGTTTTACAGGATTTGCTAGAGATGCTTTGACCTTATTCAACAATTCGAGCTTCCTATTAATTAGTCGCATTGAACATTTTACATGTTTAGCCGATTCGCGCATCCAAGCAAGGTGACGCCCAGGCGGTGACAGGAATGGTGGAAGCGAACAGGGTTCATCTGTTCAGGTGGAGGCCTCTTTGTATTGATTGCCACTCGGATTAGATAGTGGACGATTTTGAGACGGGTAAACTACAACCGGACACGACCTCGTCGGCGAGGGCTTGCAAAAATCTTGTCGGATGATGGGACAATGCGGTTCGCCATGGTTAGTAGTCAGAGGAGAGAGGCAGGGAGGCTAGGGCGCTGCGAGTGGCCTTGAGGAATGTGTGGGACACTCCAGGAGAAAAGGTTTGCAGGTTCGTTGAGCCGGATTGGCTGCTAGTTTTGTTGGATCAACTCACTTCCCCTCCGCGAGAGCAAATGTTGCTCTTGTTCTAGAGAGCTTGGCATTGAAGGAATGATGTAATTTTTGGGAATGGGAAGGAATTCATCTCTGGATCCGTTCACTTTGTGGTTAACTTGTGGACATGATTCTCCTCATGACGTGTCACGAATGAGGTGGTTTCTATGAAAAGAAAAAAAGTAGTTGAAGAGTTGTGAGTGATGCCCAAGGCCTCTATTGCAAATGTGGGGTGGCGCCCCCTCCAGATGATTCTACTTAAATTAATGTTGATGCTAGTTATGTGAAGAGTTTAAAGGTTGCATGTGTGAAATTGCGGTTAGGAACTCTGCAGGGAATGTCATTTTATTGTCATGGAATTATACTGGGTGTTGTACCAGCGTCGATGAAGCGGAGCTTATGGCATGCCTCACCAGTTTCTATATCAGTATGACCCTTCGTTCATCTACTATCCTAAAGACTGACCATGCGTTCGTGGTCTTTCCTTGTAAATGAAAATCTTGACAAGTCCTAAAGTGAAGCGCTCACGTCTCAAAACTGCTGCAGGGTGTCGAGCAAGCCAATGTGAAGCCTCATGACATTGCAACGTTAGTTTTCATAATAAAACATATTATATTTTGCTTAATAGTTTGTCGTCTTGTGTGCCGTGTGCTGTAATGAACTATTGTAAAAATAATTTAATTAATTAATATTGGGGTATTTCTCAAAAAAAATATCACCATTTACAAAAATGGATAATACTCTCTCGTTTCATAATGTAGTGCATGTAGATTTTTAAAAAGCCAAGCATCATAAATTTTGACCAAATTTATGGTAAAAAACATTTACATCTAGAATGCGAAAATTATATCATTAGAACTTCCATACTTTATATGCTTGATATTGTAGATAAATAGTTATATCTAAAAACTTGGTCAAAGTTTTTAAAATTCGACTTTTCAAAAAAATTATACACGACTCTAAACACGCGACTCTAAACGAACATCCATTTTATTTGGATTTCGTTCGTTTTGGATGGCAATAAATAGCAAAACGGACATCTGCGTCCGCTCGTTGATGGAGACGCCTACCGCGGCTGATCGAACTCAAAATATCTGCTACACTTCCGCCGCTCGCCAGCCTCGCCTGCTTGCCACCACGCGCTCGCCGTGCCCGTGCGCCCGCGCCCTGCATAAGCCCGCCACGCCAGCCCGCCGTTACCGCCGTCGCCGTCGTCGCTCGCCGCAGCATCGGCCCGCACCGCTCATCGCCGCACCTCGCCGCCCACAGCCGCGCCCCGTCGTGCCCGCCGCTGCAGCAGTAGCAGTTGCCCGCGCGCCTCCGCCGGCAGCCGCGCGCGCCCCGCCGCGCCCGCGCGTCCCCGCTTGCCGCCTGCCGATGGGCTCCCGCGCGCTCGCCCACGTGCCGGCGACAGCCGTCGGCGCTTGCCGCCTGCCGCCGCGCTCCCGCGTGCGCTCGCCCATGCGCCGGCGGCAGCCGTCGCCGCTCGCCCCGCGCGCCCGTCGCGCCAGCCCGCCCCCGCCTGCACCTGCCCGCCGCGGTCTGCTCCGGGGCGCCCTGCTCCGCCAACGCGCACGCGTGCGCGACCGTAGCTGGCCAGGACGTCACGCTCGCTCGTCCGCCGCCAGCCGCTGTTGCGCCCGCTGCTCGACAGGCCGCTCGCTCGCCGCCTGCTTCGCGCCCGCACCCCGCTCCGACCGCCGCCTGCGCCGCGCCGCATCCCCCTCCGACCGCCGCGCCAGCGCCCCTCTCCGGCCGACGCCGCGCCGCTCCGGTAGACAGGCCCGTGGCTGCATGTGTTGATGGATGGGTGGACACAGTGGGACAGGGAAAGAAAAAAGAGAGAGGGTGACATGTGGGGCACGCCCGGACACATTCTGTCTGCTTTTGCCTCAAATCCAGACTAACTTTGGGCCAAAGATGGGGTGAAATGAACACGACGCATCTGCCAACACAAATCGTTTGGCTCTCCGCGCACGCCAATGACGCCATGCCCATGCACGTTCTCTCTCTCCCTCTCCCGTCTCGTCACCTCAATCCAATCTGCAGGCCGGCTCTTCTATTCTTCCCCTTTCAAATACTACTCCACAGCACACGCTCGGTGTCAAGCACTCAAGCCTATTCATTTCTCCTCGGTCCTCGCCACCACACAAGTGAGGGAAGAGCGAGGCACCGCCGCCGCCCGCACAACTCCAGGATGGCGACCGCCACGACCACCGCGCTGAGCATGAAGCTCCTGGTGGACACCAAGGCCCGGCGCGTGCTGTTCGCGGAGGCGAGCAAGGACGTGGTGGACTTCCTCTTCTCCCTCCTCGCGCTGCCCGTCGGCACCGCCGTCAAGCTGCTCGGGAAGGAGGCCATGGTCGGCTGCGTCGGCAGCCTCTACGGCAGCGTGGAGAAGCTCGACGGCAGCTACGTCCAGCCCGGCGCCGCCAAGGACGCGCTGCTCCACCCCGCCGTCCTCTCGCCGTCGGCCAGCAGCAAAAGCTCCCTCCTGGGCATGCCGCCGCCGCCGTGCCCACAGGCGAAGGCGTTCTACAGATGCAGCAGGCAGTGCAACTGCTACAGCGACGGATATTTCGGCAGCAGCAGCCAGCAGGTTAGATGCAACAGCTGCCGGACTTACATGACGGAGAGTTACGGCACGTACTGTCCATCGTGTAAGAACCAGATGACCACGGCCTTCACGGTCGTGCCGTCGGCCGCGTCCGGAGGCGAGGTGGCGCAGGCGGCGGGCGGCGTCAGCGGGAAGGGGTTCGTGCAGGGCATCGTGACGTACACGGTGATGGACGACCTCACGGTGACGCCCATGTCCTCCATCTCCAGCATCACCCTGCTCAACACCTTCGCCGTCAGGGACCTCAGCGCGCTCCAGGAGAAGACCGTGCAGCTCGGCTATGACCAGGTGATTATGAATCTCATCAGCAGTATCATACTCCATTCGATATGTCTTCGTTAACCATGTGCATCAATCAATCAATCGTCACGTTGCATTTCCTCTAAATTTTGCAGGGTCTGGAGATCCTCAAGGCGTCGCTGCAGTCCAAGACCGTGCTCACCGACGTTTCCTGAAGCCCCCCAGCAGCGCTTGAAACGCACGGTCCTGCGCCTGACATGCTCATCGACATGGGAAAGTAGCTCGATGTGTCTAGCTAAATTAGGCTGATCTTTTGTGCGGCCATCAGAACTATCTAACGGTGGCATCTTTTGGTAATGTCAAGTGTCCGATGGTACTATGGTAGTAGTTAGATGCTCGTAGTCCAGCTTAAGTTATCAGTTGCTCCAGGTTGTACTAGTACTTATATGTTGATGCTTGATGTATGCGTTTGCATCGCAGGTAGGGGTATCATCTTCTGTTGGTTCTCAAAATGTTTTTTCATGCGTATCTCGTATGTGTCGACCTGTGTAGCAAGCATGGTTCATTTCCTCTTGTGCGCCCACTGGGAGGCCTAAAATCATCCATGGAAGGTGGGTGGGAATGTGAAGGTCGTGTAAGCGTTGCTTATTCTTGCAGCTTGGTTCACCATACAAACATGTCATACGCCAGGGTAATTTCGGCGATGCCCATCCTAGCATAGCTCACCTTGTCAACACAACAAGGCCACAATAGGCGACCGCGAAATTACTAGTGTGGTGATATTTACCATAAGACGTGCAAATGCTTTTGCCGACACCCGCGTGGATTAGCCTTTCTTGCTGAACTGACAAAAAAATTTGTCCTATGGAAATTTACAGAGCGAAATAAATTGAACAAAGTTAGCGATAGTAACATTAAGGTCCATCAACGAAATCAGCAACTTGCTGAAGCGTGAACGGCACCCATGCACTTACCCCTGCCTCAAAATTAAAAATCCATGCAATCACCCATCGGCCAGAAAACACCCGGCTGAAGCTTATTAAAACACAAAACAAACTCATATGACATGCTCGCAAAGTCGCAAGTGTAAGTGCTTCATTTCCACTCCAATCAAGTACCTCAAGATATTCTGGCAAAACAATGACGAGTTGGAATATAGTACTACTAACACAAACACACTGCGTGTCTAGATTGGGCACTGGCTACATATTGCGCCCAAACATTTTATTCTTCCGAGCCGACACACGCCCATACATCATTCAGAGACCATATGGAAGATATGGTAATGGCTCATGCAGATCCCAGGAAACGACCCATCCAAGTGGAGAAGCGGGACCATGCCAGGTCAATGGCTCCCTGATTCTCATCAGTCAAACCCATGCTCTTCCTCCTCTTGACGGCCTCAGGCGATGCGTTCATGAAGGCATGGGAGCATCCAGGGTATATGTGGACTTCATGTGCCACTCCAGAAGCCTTGAGCTTCTCCTCCAAAGACTTGGCCGCCTGAAACATCACACACATAGCAATGTCATGTATTTCTACTTCAAAATTAAGTACTATAATTATCCAATGATAATAAGTACTATATGCACATAAAGGTTAAATCAGCTGCTACAAACCCATTAGCCGGTCTGTCACATTTCACATATCAATAGATAGTGAGACAGCAGGACCATAGGTAGGTTAATTTATGCATCTTTCGAATTATAGTTACACCGATGTGTATGAAACACAATGGATAAAATAACTACCAAAAAGTAAACTGATTCGCCATTTGCCACATGGAAGGAATTAAGAGCCTGTTTTCCAGTTTATGATTTCGTACAGAAAACAAATAGACCTGGATACTGTTTCACAACAACGAGACCGAAAAAGCAACATGAACCTATGGAAAGTAGCAATGAACAGAAACGGAAAGGTAAAGAAAGGCCTTACGGTAACATCTGCAAACCCAACAAAACTGTCAAGCTCCCCAAAATGAGCCTGGATTGGAGCCTGGGCCTTGGAAGCATCAGCAAGCTCCGAAGATGGCGTCCCGTAGAAAGCAACAACAGCATCAACCTCTGGGACCAAAACTCCACTTGCAATTGCCAAAGCACCTCCCATGCAATAACCAGTAACACCAACCTAACACAATAGAAGAAGAAAAAGGTAGGCAAATCATTACAATGTGTACTGTTTTCAACAGAACATAAAAATGACATATATATGTTGCTATTTGTCCATAACAAATTAACGACAGAATATATATGGTACACAAGCATATCTATTGTCCTACATTCGTACTAGTTACTTGGTCAGAGTTTATTGGCACACATGGAATAAATTTATAAACTAGACAGTCCAACTCTTCATAAGGTACACATTAGCACAAATTAAATGGTCAAAGAAATCTATAATCCACACCAAAGAGACATTCAGCCTATGAAACATTTGACTAATGTGTAATACCACGATTTTGCCATTTTAGTCAACACGGCAATTACAACTAGGTTTAAAAAATAAAATCTTACTATTACCTCCATTTGATTTGTCATGTTAGAACTGATCAGATGAATGTATAATTGTATACGCAAATAAAAATTTATAACAAGATGTCAAGTGTGACAGAAATGCCCCAAGGTTCTAAGTTCTAACCGACTAATTGATTCTTTGATGCTTCCCGAAAATTCAAAGCTTACGACTGCCTCCATCCGATTGTCATGTTAGAACTGATCAGATCAAAGTACACGCTAATAAAAATTTATATAATTTCTCAAGTGTGAAAGTAGTGCCCCAAGGTTCTTCTCACCGATAATTGATTTTATGATGCTTCTTCGATGAAAATTGCCACTCATACACTCACATCTGACACAATCTGATTTTTTAACAGAAAATTACATCTTAGATAGCTAATAGGCATGTCTAACAAATTTAGTTAACTACCAAAATCATGCAACAAGACTTGTGCAACCAACAAACAAAATGTATACTCACATGTCACATGTCAGATATTGCTGCATGGAGGTAGCACAACAAATATACCGAAAGGATAAAGACAGCAGCACTTGCATTTTCACTGATCTTGTGTTACTGATCAATTGATTTAACACACTGGAGTTTACTACTGCAAGAGGCTCAATCAACATATTCGGATCAGATGGCAAATAGGCAGAAGACATCACACTTTCTACCTACTAATCATAATGATTATCATGTTACCCACAATAGCACAATTTGAGTAAGAACATCATACAGAGAAAATCTTGAAATTTAAACAAAGTTAGATAAAAAAGATTACCTTGGGTGATCCATTTTCCTTCAGCCATTTAACTGAAGCCTGAATATCCTTGATTGCACCCTGCCAGTCTAGTCCTTCCATCAGATGTTGTGCTTCAGCTACCTCCAAAGCAACCTTCCCACGGTACAAACTGAAAATAAATAAATAAATAAATATGTAAACACAAAAAGCAGTTGACTGAGCAATAATATTCTGAGGAAGTAGTGAGTAGTGACACTCTATGAAGCATCCGTTTCATAATACTTTATCTTGAACAAAAGAAATGGTGCAAAGCAAGGAGCGCATTATATCATCATACTCTGGAATAAGTGCTCTGTATCCATCGCCGATCTGGGAAATATGGATGGCATGATTCTTGACCTCATAGTCAACACCCCACCACTCTTGCAACACTACAACTCCAGGAGCGTTTTCTTTGCCAACAACATAGGCATCAAACGTCTGAAGAAACACAACATCACATCAGTTTATCAGTAAGATGTACCAAGATACAGAGCAAAAGCACCGACATTATGGGCATGCTTGATTTTCTACAGAAAAATTGGCTAGCCCGTGTGTTTGGCATGCCATTAAGTGGCAACTTTGTGAGAGGTGAAATTGGAGCGCACTGCATCCAGAAAATCTGTCTGGTTACGCAGAGAGTCAATTAGTGGCATAAATCTGGGTATCTACTCCAAGACAAGATGTTCCGTATGGTACTTACATTACATTTCCCGACATCTATGAGACTCTGAGTGGCCTAATAAATTACAATCCACCGAGAAGGTGCAAATAAGATGAAAACCGCTACTCGCCTAGAAGGGATAAGGCATCCTCGAACCCTCGATGCGCGCCCTCGCGCAACAACAGAGAGAAGGGAGGTGGGGGTCTCACCGTGTCCTCGCGCTGGATCTGGATCTTCTGGAACTGGCTGGCGGCATCGGAGGCCATGGCGGCTCGGGGCTGGAAGCGGGACGAGTGCAGGGGCGAGCGGCGGAGGGGGAGCAGGGAGGCGCTTCGGAGCAGTAGTCGCGCTGTGGCCATCGGCGCTCCGCTTTACCCTGCGTTTTCTAGAGTCTGCTGGTCCGTCGCCACCACTGCGGTACTGGATGACGACATAGTGGGCTTGGTCCGACCAGATGATGAGGCCGATACGCTTATTTCCCAGGCCCAGTGAGGCGAGCAGAGCTAAAAAAAAAGGTAAATATTAAGAGTTGTTGCCCCTAAAAAAACATGTTAAGGCCTCCTTTGGTAGGAATTTCATAGAAATTGTAGAGGATAGAATTTTTATTGGATTTTTTTTTCTTTAGAGCTCTTTGGTTCATAGGAATGGATTCCTATTCCTATATAGGATTGGTTTCTATCCTCCGCATTTTATAGGAAAATAAAAAAGAGTCTAGACTCAATGAAAAAATTCTTTTGGTGTCAATCAAATGACATCTTGTTTCCTATTCCTACTCATAGGATTTGAGATACATGTCATCTCATTTTCTACAAAATTCCTATTTTTATGATAATCCTATCCTGTGAACCAAAAGAGGCCTAAGTATTAAGAGTTCACACACAAGCAAAAGCACAAGAATTGAATTTTAGGTCGTTCTTTGGGTGACCAGCCCGCACTATTTTTTTAGTTGTAAACTTGTAATCTAGCTCGTTTTATTGACCAATAAACTTGGACACAATAGAAACAGCTCCGAGCATTCGATTTTTTTTCGAGCATGCGAATTCGAGGCTTGTCCTTCTTGGTTGAAACGAACTTCAGTGAAGTCCATCTTTCGTTGATTGATCTCTGAGGGAATGGTGCAATGGTGGGAGCGGCTAACATTGTTTCATGGCATTGACAACCTCCGAGCATGTTTCAGTTGTAATCTAGCTTGTTTCAGTTGTAATCTAGCTTGTTTTATTGAGCAATAAACTTGGACACAATAGAAATGTCTGGAGAGTTCAGGACCCATAACTGGCATCCTAACTTTAAATAAAAATAGCTCCGAGCATGCGAATTCGAGGCCTGTCCTTCGTGGTTGAAACGAACCTCAGTGAAGTCCATCTTTCGTTGATTGATCTCTGAGAGAATAGTGCAATAGTGGGAGCGGCTACCATTGTTCATGGCACTGACTACTTCAACAGTCAGACGCAATAAAACAGCTACGCACTTGAAGATCAACTGCAAGAGCGAGATTTGTTGCAAAAGCGAGCTCCATGAACATTTTTTTTTCAAATTCATAAACATTTTTGAAACCCAGGAACATGTTTCAAATTCATTATATTTTTTGAAATTTCGGAACATTATTTTGAAATCCCGAACGTCTCAATCGGATCGGGAATCGTTAACATTTGTTCTTAAGTTTTTTTTGGGACAATTTTCTTTTAAAGTTAAGAATCAAAAACAAAACAAACAAAAAACAGGGGCGCCCCGCTCCGCACATGGCCCAGCTCAAAGCTCGAGCTGGGCACGTTTGCTCGCTGAGCGCCGAGTATTTAACAAAAAACTACCACATTTTGTGGAACCGTATCTACAAACTATCACTTTACAAATTTGTGCCGAAAACTATCATTTTTTGTCTAATTTTTGACTAAAACCTACCATGTCAGGAAAGTGCCCGATTCGCCTCTTCTAAACACCTTTCTAACAGGATGGGCCCACCTGTCAGCACTAATCTTCTTCCTCCTCTCTCTCTGGCATTTCGTCAAGCACTTCATGTGCACTCCGCCGCTCTGCTCCGCCCTCCCTCCTAGCCGAGCCGTCTGCTCGCCTTGGCCATGGCGGCCGTCGTCATGCCAAGGCCTCACCACCCGCCGCTCGGCCCTGCCGCCTGATGCCGTGGTCTCGGACCCAGGGCACTAGGTTCACGCCGGTGATGGGGTCGATGGGCCGGCGCCCGCTCGCCACCTCGAGAAGCAGGCCGCCGAAACCGAACGCGTCGCTGGCCGTGGTGGCCTTGCCAGTCACAGGTGAGCTCCAGCGCCATGTAGCCCAACGCCCCGACGACGCGGGTCGTGGCAGGTTTCCGCGCCATGCTCGCAGAGGCGCGCGAGGCTGAAGTCGCCGAGCCGCGCGCTCATGTCCGCGCCCAGCAGCACGTTGCTGGCCTTGACGTCACGGTGCACCACCACCTGCTCCCACCCCTCGTGCAGGTACACCAGCCCGGACGCGACGCCCTTGAGGATCCTCACACGCTGCTCCCACGTGAGCAACGCCGGCGACGGGGACACGCCGACGCCAGTGCCCGCACCGGCACGGGCACTGCCGAACAGGTGCGCGTCGAGGCTGCCGTTGGGCATGAAGTCGTAGACCAGAAGCAGGTCTTGCCCGCACTTGCACCACCCGCGCGGCTTGACTAGGTTCCGGTGCCGCATGCGCCCGAGGCTCGCCACCTTGACGACGAACTCGCGCATCCCCTGCGACCCGTTGCTTGAGATCCTCTTGATGGCCACCGTGTCGCCAGAGCACCCGAGCGGGGGTGGCGAGGCCTTGGCACGACGGCGGCCACCATGGCCAAGGCGAGCAGGCGGCTCGGCTAGGAGGGAGGGCGGTGCAGGTGGCGGGGCAGAGCGGCGGAGTGCACACGAAGTGTTTGAGGAAATGCCGGAGAGAGGAGGAAGAAGATTAATGCCGACATATGGGCCCATCCTGTCAGAAAGGCGTTTAGAAGAGGCAAATTGGGCACTTTCCCGACATGATAGTTTTTAGTCAAAGATTAGACAAAAAATGATAATTTTCGACACAAATTTGTAAAAAGGTAGTTTGTAGACACGGTTTCGCGAAATGTGATAGTTTTTTGTTAAATACTCCTGAGCGCCGCATGCTGCGAGGTCCCAGCCTCACGTATTGATTGGGTTTTGCCGTTCGGGCTCGTTCTCCTTTTCCTCCCATCCCGCAGTCCCGCTCGGTGGAGGAGCAGCCGCCGCCGCCATCCACCAGATGGCAGATGCCGCCCTTCTTCTTCCTGCTCGAGCTCGCCGCCCTCTCCTCCCCACTCCTCCAGGATCAAGTTGACCAGACGCCGCCACCTCCCCGAGCAGCCGCCAAAATTCCTTTGTGTTTGGTTAATGACTTGTAATACAAAGCCAACGTTTAGTTTCTACTGATTCATGTGTTTGGTTAACGATTTGTGGAAATTGGGATGGTTCCTTATTTATCGGGGTACAAAATGAGAAGCCTGGCTTAGAATGTTGATTCTCATGTTATTCAAAAATGTTGGATCTTCCACCGAATTTTATAGCGTCAGCTTTGTGTGAAGTAAACATTGAGTAAAAACAACTAGAATAATTGAATGGATCTCCTGAATATAGGGGAGATGTGGCAAAAAATAATTTATGATCATTGGTTCTGAATATTGTATTTTCTTGACTGCTAAGCTTATGGTTCATTACCAGCGTGTCAAATATGACGTTGAGAGGCAACTTCTTTTCTGCCATTGAAACAACAACATGGCTGCTGTGTTGATATTAGAGTATGTCAATCTTTTTGTCTCTCAGATTCTGAATGCATTACTCCAATTCATAATAAGATCCAAAATAGCTCCCCGAGAATAATGTCAATTTAGGCAAGATATTTATGCAATTGAAAACTACTCCCTCCGTTCACAAAAATAAGATCTTAATTTTTCTGAATCAGATGTATACAGACACATTTGAATGTGTTTGTTCACTCATTTTGGTCCGTATGCAGTCCATATTAAAACATCCAACATCTTATATTTTTGAACGGAGGGTGTATTAGTTTGGACCTAGAGGAATCCTTCGACTTTCTCAAGGATGTCCGAATGCAATTGGGTCCATTTGACTTTTGGTTATGTTATGTTTCTGTTAGTAATTTAAGTATATTTCGTACCACGGGTATCTGCATTTTAGTTAGTGCTGAAATTACTTGTAAAAGCCAGCACTAAATTTAGATGCAAAACATTTTTTTTCCGATAGTGCTGCTAGGGATTCATGTTTGTGAATAACAGTTATTGTAAAAGAACAGTTATTGTAAAAGAAACTAACTATGTCCTACTAAGTTTTGATGACCATTTGGCTTTGCTTGTGGACATCCCTATTCTTTTGGTCTGGGCATATCCTCTCCCCAAAATCATGGAAGCTAGAAACACGAAAGGCCATACACATACACATTCTCTTATTTCGGGCTCCCTTTGTTTTAGGTGGACAAATTGGCGGCGGAAGACGACCTGGTTCCTTCTTTGATCAAGAAAGTGGAGTCGTTGAGCGAATCCTGCATGGCGGCCCAAAAGGAGCTGAAGGATGTTCGGGCTCAACTCAAAGATGCCAAGCTCCGTGTTCGAAGGACAAAGCGCAAGTTGAAACTGTGCAAGGAAAGGGTGTCTTCCAGCGAGAAGAAGGTTACTAAGCTGCGGGCGGAGCGCTCTGCCACGGGTAAATCTTTGTATGCACTGGGTGAGTCGGTCGAGAGAGTGCTGCACATTCTTAATACTCTTAGGGCATATCTAGAAGAACCCCTATCCTAAAACTGCCAAATCGTCGCTGGGTGTAGGTTGATCGGCTTGAAGGGTTGAAGTACGTGACAGCAATAGCTTTTTTGCTCGTAGATGAACTCAGTTGCTTTTACAACTTCGTCAGCGAAGGTTATCCGAAGCTTGCCCTCTTGCCTATGCGTGCAGCAACACTATTAGTTAATCGCTGTGATTGAAGAACAGAAAGGCATATTCCGCTGTTTTTTTATCAGGCAATAGAACTTACAATGCATGGCATTTGCTTGCCCCAAACCCAAATGGAAGCCCTAATTCTGATGTAAATACTCTGTAAGTTCCACTAATTGGAATTACCATCTTCCACGGGATTAGAGGTGTTGTGTCCTGGTTAATTAGCTACTCTGCAAGTTCCAATCGCTGCAACTAACACTAAGTACAAGAAAGCCAGGGCTGAGGCCGGCTACTAGTTTAACCATGAGCTAGCTACCAGTTGGCAGTGAAAAATATTAGCTACTGATTGAAATTCCGGGTTTGTACTAAGTTAAACTTGTTTAAGTTTGACCAGGTCTATTGAAAATATATTAAGTTCGACCAAGTCTATAGAAAATATATTTACGACTAGAACATCAAATTAGTCGCATGAAATTCTTTATGAACTATATTTCCTACTATCTGCATTTACCCCTCCTACGACTTTGCATGTGGCGCCCTCCATGAGGGCAAGTCCTGTAGGTGACCCAATTATGTCCCACATCGTTATTCTATGGGGGAAATGCAAAAAAACACGTTTCCAGCAGTGCCCCGGTCATCCTCCCCATTATCTCCGCGCCCCGGTTTCTCTCCCCCAACTCCCCCATCTATCATGAACCGGAGGGCACCCCGATCCATCCATGAGCAGCGCGTTGATGCCAACCTCCGCCCAGAAAAGTTCCTTCCCGCTGGCATGCTCTGTGTCGCCTAGAGATGAGCTAATTACACGATAGTACCATATTTGAGGCGGTGGTGATGAATTGGTACCACTTTTGAAAATTTTTACGTGTCAGTACCACGTTTGGGGCGAACCGTTGCAAATCACTCTAAACTTCGTATTTCTACGTATTGATGCTGGAACTGACCGCCCGGGCCCGCGCGTCAGCTGCCACGCTGGCGAAACGGCCCCCGACCGCTCGCTCGATACGTGCGGTCTGGCTCGAACCGGACCAGCCCGTGCTCTGTCTCTCCCTCTCCTTTCTTCTCTTCCTCTGTTCGTCGACGAACCCTAGCTCCGTCGCGCGGCTGTACGGCGATGGCGGCGGCGACCCCGGGCGGTGTTGGAGGCGGCGCAAACATTCCCCTCTTCGGCAGCGGCGCAGCAGGAGGAATCGAGGGGAGATTTCCAATCGAGGGCGGCGACGGCTACTCGAGCTCTGAGTATTCCAGCGACGACGACGAGTTCATGGAGCCCGCACTGTCCATGGATCAGCGGGTACGACTGTCACACCAATGGGTGGTGAACCCTAGCAGTAGCCACGAGCTGACCCACGGGCTCAGCGGCGTCCTGTAAGTTTCTGTTTCTATCTTTGTCTTTTTCTTGTTCTCATTTATTTGCTAATTAGGGTTATAGTGTACTGATTCGGCAAATTGCATGTGAATTGTAGTTTATATGAAGACATACGAAATGTTAGGATCATTTTGACAATAATGATCTGTTAGAGAGGAAGTTAATCTGTTCAGATGTGACATATCTGAATATGATTGCATTGATGAAAACACAAGGCTATAGTATTGATAATTTTTTTTGCGGGTGATATAGTATTGATAATTCACTATTGTTTTACATGGAGACCCCAGGATAGCAGGGTTTGGAATTGGTTGATAGTAATGTTAAACTACAGTTGATCAAGAGGCAGAATGAGGAGAGTTTGGTTCTTAACTTGCTATTTAGGGCTTGTCCACCAGCTGTCAGTGTACCACAAAAGGGTTTTGTAGAGAAGCAAAAATTAGCTGCAATTGTTTATTCTGAGCCTATGGTTTATGATCTGGCTGATCCTCCTGTGTATGCTGTTGATCAGCAATGTGTAGCTTATGAAGGTCAGAGTAGCTGCTCTATTGCAGTTGTAGGCCCTGCTGTTTTAACACAAGAGAGCAGGAGTGTTTTAAATCCAAAGTTAAAAGAAGTTGTGGAAGAACAAGATGGCTATGATGGCAGTTATGCATCTTCATCTGAAGGGCAATATGACAATGACACTAAGCCTTATTATATTGGGGATTTAAGGCCTAACTATAATGAGGAAATGAATGATGCTGAAGACATGGAGATGGAAGAGGGAAACAGACGGAGAGAGGAAGAAGTACAAGAACAACATGAGGAAGAAACATAGGATGAAGAATCAGAAGAAGAAACAGAGGAGGAAGAACAAGTGCATTATGAGGGTGACACAGAGGTAGATGAATTATTTGATTTGGAGGATGATGACCCTGTTGTTCCAGAAGAGGAAGAAAAAATATCCGTGCCACTAAAGAAGAAGCAGAAGCTGCAAGTAAGGAGGGGACCAACTACAAGGTCACATTCCAGTGTTTTAGAAGAAGTGCAACCTGATTGGAAACCATCATTAGATGAAGAAGATAATAGTTTACTGAAGGACAGTGAAGATGATGGGTTTCAGCCACTAGCATTTGTGCTACCTGAAAGAAGGAAGAGCAGGGCAAAGAAGAGGCCACCTAGAGTATGGTACAATGAGGATTTGGAGCAACTACACCAACAACTAAAACTGCAAATGTGTTTCAAAGATCAACATCAATTCAGAGATGCTTTGTTGAGCTTGCATATAACTCAGTGCAGAGACTTCAAGTATCACAGGAACTCAGATAAGAGGATCATTGTGCATTGCAAGAATTCACAATGCAAGTTCTGCATTGTGGCAGCTGCTATAGAAGGGGAAAACACATTTGCAATTAAGAAGATGAGATTACAACACACTTGCCCTAGTTCTACTGAAACAACCAGGGTAAGTGCCAAGTGGCTTGCAAAGTAATATGAGCCATTATTCATATCTGATGTCACTACTAGCGTACATACACTTATTGATGCCTGCATGGAAACGTATGGTGTGGATGTGCCCAAGGCTATGGCATATAGGGCAAAAAACCTAGCTGTTGAGGCTGTGTTGGGAGATCATAAGAAGCAATACCCAAGGCTGAGAGACTATGCTCAGACAGTCATGGATACAAACCCTGGGAGTAGAGTTGTAGTCAGCACTGTAACTCCAAGAGCCACTGAAAAAATCCCACATCCAGGACCCAGATTCCATGCCATGTTTTACTGCATCAATGGAGCAAGGGAGAGATTTCTACAGGGGTGTAGACCATTCATTGGTTAGTTTATTTTAGCTTGTACACTACTTGGATGTTGTTAGTTTTAATAGCTTGCACATATAAATGCATTTAACATGTTATGTTTACTTCCTGTTTTAGTAATTGATGGATGTTTTATCAAGCTAACCACTGGTGCACAAATGTTGGGGAACGTAGTAATTTCAAAAAAATTCCTACGCACACGCAAGATCATATGATGCATAGCAACGAGATGGGAGAGTGTTGTCTACGTACCCAACGCAGACCGACTGCGGAAGCGTTGACACGACGTAGAGGAAGTAGTCGTACGTCTTCACGATCCAACCGATCAAGCACCGAAACTACGGTACCTCCGAGTTCGAGCACACATTCAGCTCGATGACGATCCCCGGACTCCGATCCAGCAAAGTGTCGGGGAAGAGTTCCGTCAGCACGACGGCGTGGTGACGATCTTGATGAACTACAGCAGCAGGGCTTCGCCTAAACTCCGCTACAGTATTATCGAGGAATATGGTGGCAGGGGGCACCGCACACGGCTAAGGAATAGATCACGTGGATCAACTTGTGTGTCTAGAGGTGTCCCCTGCCTCCGTATATAAAGGAGCCAAGGGGGAGGGCTGGCCGGCCAAGGAGGAGGGCGCAGGAGAGTCCTACTCCCTCTGGGAGTAGGATTCCCCCCCCCCAATCCTAGTCCAACTAGGATTCCTCGGAGGGGGAAAAGAGGAGGAGGGGGCCGGCCACC
>NC_053025.1:483631611-483645184 GCF_003073215.2 Triticum urartu
CAGCTTCCGCTCGCGATCTACAAAGGATGTAGATGCATCCGATCACTCGTTGCTAGATGAACTCATAGATGGATCTTGGTGAAACCGTAGGAAATTTTTTGTTTTCTGCAACGTTCCCCAACAATTCTTATAACAACAACTTATATATTTTTTGTCATATGATCTCTAATGCTAGAGTAATAATTCAATCACAATATCAGGTATGAATCGTAAACTTCATTGAAAACTAACAAACTACAATCTCGGTCATTGAAGCAATTGTAATTTAATCATAACATAGGAAAGAGTCAATGTATAAGAGCTTTTCAGCAAGTCCACATACTCAACTATCATATAATCTTTCACAATTGCTGACACTCACGCAATACTTATGGGTGTGGAGTTTTAATCGGACACAGAGAAAGATAGGGGCTTATAGTCTTGCCTCCCAACGTTTTACCTCAAGGGTAATGTCAACAGTAATAGTTCATGAAAACTCACATCCAATTAGCCATATATACCAGGATCTTTCCAACATACTGTGCTTGCCAAAGGATAAAGTGTAAAAAGGAAGGGTGAAAATCACCATGACTCTTGCATAAGGTAGAAGATAATGATAAAAGATAGGCCCTTCGCAGAGGGAAGCAGAGGTTGCCATGCGCTTTTATGGTTGGATGCACAAAATCTTAATGCGAAAGAACGTCACTTTATATTGCCCCTTGTGATATGAACCTTTATTATGCAGTCCGTCGCTTTTATTACTTCCACATCACAAGATCGTATAAAGCTTATTTCTCCCACACCAATCAATCATACATATTTAGAGAGCAATTTTTATTGCTTTGCACCGATGACAACTTACTTGAAGGATCTTATTCAATCCATAGGTAGATATGGTGGACTCTCATGGCAAAACTGGTTTAAGGGTATTTGGAAGCACAAGTAGTATCTCTACTTGGTGCAATGAATTTGGCTAGCATGAGGGGGAAAGGCAAGCTCATCATGTTGGAAGATCCAAGACAATATAATTTATCTCAGATGTAAGAAAACATAACCCATTACGTTGTCTTCCTTGTCCAATGTCAACTCTTTAGCATGTCATATTTTAATGAGTGCTCACAATCATAAAAGAATGTCCAAGATAGTATATTATATTATATGTGAAGACCTCTCTTTCTTTATTACTTCCTATTAATTGCAACGATGACCAAAACTATGCTTGTCAACTCTCAACAACTTTTATTCATCATACTTTTTCTATGTGAGCTCATTACTCTCCATGAGATCCATATGATCTCTTTGTTTCTTTTTATTTCTTTCTCTTTTCTTTTATTCACTTAGGATCATGGCAAAACAATCAAGCCCTTGACTCAACACTAATCTTTATTATATAGCTCACGGACTCGATTACATAGAAGGATAATAAAGCAAAACTCACAACTAGATCATGCCACAAACTTTATTCTACTAGATCAAAATACTACTAATAAGATCAACTAAGGAAAACGGTAAAGATAAAAGTGATGGTGATACGATACCGGGGCACTCCCCCAAGCTTGGCAGTTGCCAAGTGGAGTGCCCATACCCATGTGATTATGTCTCTCTTTTCGGGGATGGTGATGTGATGTTTTTGGCGATGATGCCCTTCAAAATACGATTCTCCTCCTCAAGCTTGTTGACTTGCTGCTTGAGATCCATTATTTCCTTTCGGAGTTTTCCTGTAACAGCCAAAGCTCCCTGCACCCAAGGGTGCTGCATAGCTGCGGGAGAACCAGTGACACTCTTTTTCATATTCTCATAAGAAAGAAATCTAACATTGGAAGGGATAACCGAGTTTGGAATAGCTGAGCTCTGCAGTTCTCCCATTGTGAATCCAGCTTGGAAGCGAGAGGTGACTTCTTGATCCTCCATGGCATCTACCCTCATTAGGTCAGCCTCCATCTCTTCCTCCGTTGCTGGCCCAAAGTGGTCAGGGTCGCTGTTTGCCCTTGGTTCCGGTGCCGGATTAGATACTCGGCTCTCCCCGACTGACTCTTGAGAAGACATCTTGCTCTAATCTGCAGCAGCAACAGCTCAAAACAAAAACAGAGGATTTTTGCATGATACGGGAGTCAAAACCCCCGGGAGATTATATAATGAATTTTTACCGACCAAAATACGTATTGTGCAAGAAAACGGAGTCCGAGAAGGCACACGAGGTGCTCACGAGGTAGGGGGGCGCCCAGGGGGGTAGGGCGCGCCTCCACCCTCGTGGGGCCCTCGTGTCCTTCCCGGACTGCTACTTAATTTTCTATTTTTCTAAATATTCCAAAACGAGAAATATTGCCTTAAAAATTGTTTTGGAGTCGGTTTACTTACCGTACCACATACCTATTCCTTTTCGGAGTCTGAAACGTTCCGGAAAGTGTCCCTTATGTATTCCTCCGGGGTTACGGTTTCAATAATATTGGTTTCAACATTTATGGGATTACCTGAGATATAGTGTTTGATTCTTTGACCGTTTACCACCTTCGGATTTGTGCCTTCGAAGTTGTTGATTTTTATGGCACCGGAACGATAGACCTCCTCGATAACATAGGGGCCTTCCCATTTAGAGAGAAGTTTTCCTGCAAAAAATCTTAAATGAGAGTTGTATAGCAATACATAATCACCTACATTAAACTCACGCTTTTGTATCCTTTTGTCATGCCATCTTTTAACCTTTTCTTTAAACAACTTGGCATTTTCATAAGCTTGGGTTCTCCATTCATCAAGTGAGCTAATATCAAATAACCTCTTTTCACCGGCAAGTTTGAAATCATAGTTGAGCTCTTTAATAGCCCAATATGCCTTATGTTCTAGTTCGAGAGGTAAGTGACATGCTTTTCCATATACCATTTTATACGGAGACATACCCATAGGATTTTTATATGCAGTTCTATAGGCCCATAATGCATCATCAAGTTTCTTGGACCAATTCTTTCTAGACCTATTGACAGTCTTTTGCAAAATTAATTTGAGTTCTCTATTACTCAATTCTACTTGACCACTAGACTGTGGGTGATACGGAGATGCAATTCTATGATTGACGTCATATTTAGCAAGCATTTTACGGAAAGCACATGAATAAAATGTGAACCACCATCAGTCATTAAATATCTAGGGACTCCAAACCTCGGAAAAATAACTTCTTTAAGCATTTTAATAGAAGTGTTATGATCAGCACTACTAGTTGGAATAGCTTCTACCCACTTAGTAACGTAATCAACAGCAACTAAAATATGTGTATATCCATTAGAGGCAGGAAAAGGTCCCATATAATCAAAGCCCCAAACATCAAACGGTTCAATAACAAGTGAATAATTCATAGGCATTTCTTGACGTCTACTAATATTACCAATTCTTTGACATTCATCACAAGATAGGACAAACTTACGGGCATCCTTGAAGAGAGTAGGCCAATAAAAACCGGATTGCAATACCTTATGTGCAGTTCTATCTCCCGCGTGGTGTCCTCCATAAGTTTCGGAGTGGCACTTGCGTAGGATCTGTTCCTGTTCATGCTCAGGTACACAACGTCTAATAACACCATCTACTCCTTCTTTATAAAGATGTGGGTCATCCCAAAAGTAATGTCTCAAATCATAGAAGAACTTTTTCTTTTGTTGGTATGTGAAGCTAGGTGGTATAAATTTAGCAACTATGTAATTAGCATAATCAGCATACCAAGGGGTACTACGAGAAGTACTTATGACATTTAATTGTTCATCAGGAAAGCTATCATCAATAGGTAGTGGGTCATCAAGAACATTCTCTAACCTAGATAAGTTGTCTGCAACGGGGTTCTCAGCTCCTTTTCTATCAACAATATGCAAATCAAATTCTTGTAGCAAGAGAACCCATCTAATAAGTCTAGGTTTAGCATCTTTCTTTTCCATAAGATATTTAATAGCAGCATGATCAGTGTGGATAGTTACTTTAGAATCAACAATATAAGGTCTGAACTTATCACAAGCAAATACAACTGCTAAAAGTTCTTTTTCAGTAGTAGCATAATTTCTTTGAGCATTGTCTAGAGTCTTACTAGCATAATGGATAACATTTAATTTCTTATCAACTCTTTGCCCTAGAACAGCACCTACAAGCATAATCACTAGCATCACACATAATTTCAAAGGGTAAATTCCAATCAGGTGGCTGAACAATAGGTGCAGAGACTAATGCTTTCTTAAGTATTTCAAATGCTTCTACACAATCATCATCAAAGACAAATGGTATATCTTTTTGTAATAAATTAGTCAGAGGCCGAGAAATTTTTGAGAAGTCCTTAATGAACCTCCTATAAAATCCGGCGTGACCAAGGAAACTTCTTATACCTTTGATGTCCTTGGGACATGGCATCTTTTCAATAGCATCAACCTTGGCTTTATCAACTTCAATACCTCTTTCAGAAACTTTATGCCCCAAGACAATACCTTCATTAACCATAAAGTGGCACTTTTCCCAATTCAAGACAAGATTAGTTTCTTCACATCTCTGCAAAACTCGATCAAGATTGCTCAAGCAATCATCAAAAGAAGATCCATAGACGGAAAAGTCGTCCATGAAAACCTCACAAATCTTTTCACAAAGTCAGAGAATATAGCCATCATGCATCTTTGAAAGGTAGCAGGTGCATTACATAAACCAAAAGGCATACGTCTATAAGCAAAAGTACCAAAAGGGCATGTAAAAGTAGTCTTTGATTGATCTTTAGCCGACACAGGTATTTGAGAGAAACCAGAATAACCATCTAGAAAGCAGTAATGTGTATGTTTGCATAATCTTTCTAGCATTTGATCGATAAAAGGTAAGGGGTAATGATCTTTCTTAGTAGCCTTATTTAATTTGCGGAAATCAATTACCATCCTATAACTGTAATAATTCTTTGTGAATCAATTCATCTTTATCATTAGGAACAACAGTAATACCTCCCTTCTTAGGGACACAATGAACAAGACTTACCCATTGACTATCAGCAACGGGATAAATTATACCTGCCTCCAGAAGCTTTAGTATTTCTTTTCTTACCACTTCTTTCATTTTAGGATTCAAACATCGTTGAGGATCACGAACTGGTTTAGCATCTGCTTCCAAATTTATTTTATGTTGACATAGAGTGGGACTAATGCCCTTAAGATCATCAAGAGTATATCCAATAGCAGCACGATGCTTCTTCAGAGTTTTCAATAATCTTTCTTCTTCATGCTTTGTAAGGTTAGCACTAATAATAACAGGATATATCTTCTTTTCATCAAGATAAGCATATTTAAGATTATCAGGCAACCGTTTAAGCTCGAACACGGGATCACCCTTGGGTGGAGGAGGATCCCCTAAAATTTCAACAGGCAAATTGTGTTGCAGAATAGGTTCTTGTTTAAAGAATACTTCATCTATTTCCCTTCTTTCATTCATGAACATATCATTTTCACGGTCTAGCAAATAGTGTTCTAAAGGATCACTAGGAGGTACGGCAATAGAAGCAAGACCAATAATTTCATCCTTACTAGGTAATTCTTCCTCACGATGCTGTTTACTAAATTTAGAGAAATTAAACTCATGAACCATATCATCCAAGCCAATAGTAACAACATTCTTTTCGCAATATATCCGAGCATTAACAGTGTTCAAGAAGGGTCTACCAAATATAATGGGACAAAAGCTATCTTGCGGAGAAGTAAGAACAAGAAAATCAGCAGGATATTTAGTTTTTCCACACAAGACTTCAACATCTCTAACAATTCCCATTGCTGAAATAGTATCTCTATTAGCAAGTTTAATTGTGACATCAATATCTTCTAACTCAGCAGGTGCAATTTCATGCTTGATTTCTTTATACAAGTCATAAGGTATAACACTAGCACTAGCACCCATATCACATAAGCCATGATAACAATGATCTCCTATTTTAACAGAAATAACAGGCACGCCTACCACAGGTCTATGTTTATCTTTAGCACAAGGTTTAGCAATTCTAGCAGTTTCACCGCAGAACTGAATAACATGCCCATCAATATTATCAGACAAGAGCTCTTTAACAATAGCAATATTAGGTTCAACTTTAACTTGCTCAGGAGGTGTATATGTTTTAATATTGCTTTTACGAACCACAGTTGAAGCTTTAGCATGATCCTTTATTCTAACAGGGAAAGGTGGTTTCTCAACATAAGAAGTAGGAACAATAGGATCATTATAAGTGACAGTCTTTTCTTCAACTTTAATAGGTGCAGCTACTTTTACTTCTATGGGAGGATGATATTTAAACCACTTCTCCTTAGGGAGATCAACATAAGTAGCAAAAGATTCACAGAAAGAAGCTACTATCTCAGAATCAAGTCCATATTTAGTGCTAAACTTACGGAAAATATCGGTATCCATAAAAGATTTAACACAATCAAACTTAGGTGTCATACCTGACTCCTTACCATTGTCGAGGTCCCAATCTTCAGAGTTGCGTTTAATTCTATCCAATAAATCCCATTTGAATTCAATAGTCTTCATCATAAAAGAGCCAGCACAAGAAGTATCAAGCATGGTGCGATTGTTATCAGAAAGCCGAGCATAAATTTTTTGAAGAATTGTTTCTCTTGGAAGCTCATGATTGGGGCATGAATATAACATTGATTTAAGCCTCCCCCAAGCTTGAGCGATGCTTTCTCCTTCGCGAGGCCAAAAATTATATATATAATTGCGATCACGATGAACAAGATGCATAGGGTAATACTTTTGATGAAATTCCAATTTCAATCTTCTATAGTTCCATGATCCCATATCATCACATAGCCTATACCATGTCAATGTGTCTCCCTTCAAAGATAAAGGGAAGACCTTCTTCTTAGCAACATCATCGGAAATACCTGCAAGCTTAAATAATCCACAAACTTCATCCACATATATTAGGTGTTCATCAGGATGCTTTGTTCCATCTCCTGTAAAAGGATTAGCTAGCAGTTTTTCTATTATACTCGAAGGATACTCATAAGGAATTTCATTTTCAATAGGTTCAGTAGGTTGAGGAGCAACTCTTTGCTCTACTGGTCGGGGTGAAGATACCCCGAACAAGCCCCTCAGAGGATTACTTTCCATAGTAACAAGTGACAGTAAATTTCAGCACACTATATAAATTTTTCCTTACCAAATTCCACCTACCAAAGGCGCTTCACTCCCCGGCAACGGCGCCAGAAAAGAGTCTTGATGACCCACAAGTATAGGGGATCTATCGTAGTCCTTTTGATAAGTAAGAGTGTCGAACCCAACGAGGAGCAGAAGGAAATGATAAACGGTTTTCAGCAAGGTATTCTCTGCAAGTACTGAAATAAGTGGTAACAGATAGTTTTGTAATGAGATAATTTGTAACGAGCAACAAGTAACAAAAGTAAATAAAGTGCAGCAAGGTGGCCAATCCTTTTTGTAGCAAAGGACAAGCCTGGACAAACTCTTATATAAGGAAAAGCACCCGAGGACACATGGGAATATCGTCAAGCTAGTTTTCATCACGTTCATATGATTCGCGTTCGGTACTTTGATAATTTGATATGTGGGTGGACCGGTGCTTGGGTGCTTCTTACTTGAACAAGCATCCCACTTATGATTAACCTCTATTGCAAGCATCCGCAACTACAACAAAAGTATTAAGGTAAACCTAACCATAGCATGAAACATATGGATCCAAATCAGCCCCTTACGAAGCAACGCATAAACTAGGGTTTAAGCTTCTGTCACTCTAGCAACCCATCATCTACTTATTACTTCCCAATGCCTTCCTCTAGGCCCAAATAATGGTGAAGTGTTATGTAGTCGACGTTCACATAACACCACTAGAGGCTAGACAACATACATCTCATCAAAATATCGAACGAATACCAAATTCACATGACTACTAATAGCAAGACTTCTCCCTTGTCCTCAGGAACAAACGTAACTACTCACAAAGCATAAACATGTTCATAATCAGAGGGGTATTAATATGCATAAAGGATCTGAACATATGATCTTCCACCAATTAAACCAACTAGCATCAACTACAAGGAGTAATTAACACTACTAGCAACCTACTAGCACCAATCCTGGACTTGGAGACAAGAATTGGATACAAGAGATGAACTAAGGGTTTTGAGAGGAGATGGTGCTGATGAAGATGTTGATGGATATGGATTCTCTGATGATTGGGATTAGAGATGTTGCTAAAGATGTGGTAGCAACTACATGGACTGGGTCCGTAACTTGAGGATTATCCTCATTGCTGCATAGAAGAATTACGTCCTGGAAGCACCGCTAGGTGCAAGACCCGCTGCAGGAGCAACTCCAGACGTTATGAACGTCTGGCAGAGCAAAGCTGATGACTACTCGATAGTTCAGTGTGCCATGCTTTACGGCTTAGAATCGGGACTTCAAAGACGTTTTGAACGTCATGGAGCATATGAGATGTTCCAGGAGTTGAAGTTAATATTTCAAGCAAATGCCCGAGTTGAGAGATATGAAGTCTCCAACAAGTTCTATAGCTGCAAAATGGAGGAGAATAGTTCTGTCAGTGAACACATACTCAGAATGTCTGGGTACCACAACCACTTGACTCAGCTGGGAGTTAATCTTCCTGATGATAGTGTCATTGACAGAGTTCTTCAATCACTACCACCAAGCTATAAAGGCTTCGTGATGAACTATAATATGCAAGGGATGGAAAAGACAATTCCCGAGCTCTTCGCAATGCTAAAGGCTGCGGAGGTAGAAATCAAGAAGGAGCATCAAGTGTTGATGGTCAACAAGACCACTAGTTTCAAGAAAGAGGGCAAAGGGAAAAAGGGGAACTTCAAGAAGCAGAACAAGCCAGTTGCTGCTCAAGGGGAGAAGCCCAAGTCTGGACCTAAGCCTGAAACCGAGTGCTTCTACTACAAAGGGACTGGTCAATGGAAGCGGAACTGCCCAAAATATTTGGCGGATAAGAAGAATGTCAAAGTGAAAGGTATATTTGATATACATGTTATTGATGTGTACCTTACTAATGCCTCGTAGTAGCACCTGGGTATTTGATACTGGTTCTGTTGCTCATATTTGCAACTCGAAACATGGGCTACAGATTAAACGAAGATTGGCTAAGTACGAGGTGACGATGCACGTGGGAAATGGTTCCAAAGTCGATTGATCGCCGTCGGCACGCTACCACTACATCTACCGTCGGGATTAGTTTTAGACCTAGATAATTGTTATTTGGTGCCAGCGTTGAGCATGAACATTATATCTGGATCTTGTTTAATGCGAGACGGTTATTCATTTAAATCAGAGAATAATGGTTGTTCTATTTATATGAGTAATATCTTTTATGGTCATGCACCCTTGATGAGTGGTCTATTTTTGTTGAATCTCGATTGTAGTGATACACATATTCATAATATTGAAGCCAAAAGATGCAAAGTTAATAATGATAGTGCAACTTATTTGTGGCACTGCCGTTTAGGTCATATTGGTGTAAAGCGCATGAAGAAACTCCATGCTGATGGGCTTTTGGAATCACTTGATGCTTGCGAACCATGCCTCATGGGCAAGATGACTAAGACTCCGTTCTCCGGAACAATGGAGCGAGCAACTGACTTATTGGAAATAATACATACTGATGTATGCGGTCCGATGAAGTGTTGAGGCTCGCGGCGGGTATCGTTATTTTCTGACCTTCACAGATGATTTGAGCAGATATGGGTATATCTACTTGATGAAACATAAGTCTGAAACATTTGAAAAGTTCAAAGAATTTCAGAGTGAAGTGGAAAATCATCGTAACAAGAAAATAAAGTTTCTACGATCTGATCGTGGAGGTGAATATTTGAGTTATGAGTTTGGTCTTCATTTGAAACAATGTGGAATAGTTTCGCAACTCACGCCACCTGGAACACCACAACGTAATGGTGATACGTCCATTTTGCATCATGCTTTATATCGATATTTATTGCATTATGGGTGTTATTACACATTATGTCACAATACTTATGCCTATTCTCTCTTATTTTACAAGGTTTACATAAAGAGGGAGAATGCCGGCAGCTGGGATTCTGGGCTGGAAAAGGAGCAAATATTAGAGACCTATTCTGCACAGCTCCAAAAGTCCTGAAACTTCACGGAAGACGTTTTCAGAATATATAAAAAATACTGAGCGCAAGAAGTTCACCAGGGGGCCACACCCTGCCCACGAGGGTGGGGGCGCGCCCTACCCCCCTGGGCGCGCCCCCTACCTCGTGGGCCCCCTGGTGGCCCTCCGATGGCCATCTTCTGCTATATGGAGTCTTTCGATGAGGAAAAAATCATAAGCCATCTCCTCGGACGAAACTCCGCCGCCACGAGGCGGAACCTTGGCGATCCAATCTAGGGCTCCGGCAGAGCTGTTCTGCCGGGGAAACTTCCCTCCGGGAGGGGGAAATCATCGCCATCGTCATCACCAACGCTCCTCTCATCGGGAGAGGGCAATCTCCATCAACATCTTCATCAAGCACCATCTCCTCTCAAAACCCTAGTTCATCTCTTGTATCCAATTCTTGTCTCCAAGTCCGGGATTGGTACTAGTAGGTTGCTAGTAGTGTTAATTACTCCTTGTAGTTGATGCTAGTTGGTTTATTTGGTGGAAGATCATATGTTCAGATCCTATATGCATATTAATACCCCTCTGATTATGAACATGATTATGCTTTGTGAGTAGTTACGTTTGTTCCTGAGGACATGGGAGAAGTCTTGCTATTAGTAGTCATGTGAATTTGGTATTCGTTCGATATTTTGATGAGATGTATGTTGTCTCTCCTCTAGTGGTGTTATGTGAACGTCGACTACATAACACTTCACCATTATTTGGGCCTAGAGGAAGGCATTGGGAAGTAATAAGTAGATGATGGGTTGCTAGAGTGACAGAAGCTTAAACCCTAGTTTATGTGTTGCTTTGTAAGGGGCTGATTTGGATCCATATGTTTCATGCTATGGTTAGGTTTACCTTAATACTTTTGTTGTAGTTGCGGATGCTTGCAATAGAGGTTAATCATAAGTGGGATGCTTGTCCAAGTAAGGACAGTACCCAAGCACCAGTCCACCCACATACCAAATTATCAAAGTACCGAACGCGAATCATATGAACGTGATGAAAACTAGCTTGACGATATTCCCATGTGTCCTCGGGAGCGCTTTACATATATAAGAGTTTGTCCAGGCTTGTCCTTTGCTACAAAAAGGATTGGGCCACCTTGCTGCACTTTATTTACTTTTGTTACTTGTTGCTCGTTACAAATTATCCTATCACAAAACTATCTGTTACCACTTATTTCAGTACTTGCAGAGAATACCTTGCTGGAAACCGCTTATCATTTCCTTCTGCTCCTCGTTGGGTTCGACACTCTTACTTATCGAAAGGACTACGATAGATCCCCTATACTTGTGGGTCATCAAGACTCTTTTCTGGCGCACGTTGCCGGGGAGTGAAGCGCCTTTGGTAGGTGGAATTTGGTAAGGAAAAATTTATATAGTGTGCTGAAATTTACTGTCACTTGTTACTATGGAAAGTAATCCTCTGAGGGGCTTGTTCGGGGTATCTTCACCCCGACCAGTAGAGCAAAGAGTTGCTCCTCAACCTACTGAACCTACTGAAAATGAAAATGTCTGCTTTGAAATTCCTTCGGGTATGATAGAAAAACTGCTAGCTAATCCTTTTGTAGGAGATGGAACAAAGCATCCTGATGAGCATCTAATATATGTGGATGAAGTTTGTGGATTATTTAAGCTTGCAGGTGTACCCGGAGATGTTGTTAAGAAGAAGGTCTTTCCTTTATCTTTGAAGGGAGATGCATCGACATGGTATAGGCTATGTGATGATACGGGGTCATGGAACTACAAACGATTGAAATTGGAATTTCATCAGAAGTTTTATCCTATGCATCTTGTTCATCGTGATCGCAATTATATATATAATTTTTGGCCTCGCGAAGGAGAAAGCATCGCTCAAGCTTGGGGGAGGCTTAAATCAATGTTATATTCATGCCCCAATCATGAGCTCTCAAGAGAAATGATTATTCAAAAATTTATGCTCGGCTTTCTGATAGCAATCGCACCATGCTTGATACTTCTTGTGCTGCTCTTTTATGATGAAGACTATTGAATTCAAATGGGATTTATTGGAAAGAATTAAACGCAACTCTGAAGATTGGGACCTCGACGAAGGTAAGGAGTCAGGTATGACACCTAAGTTTGATTGTGTTAAATCTTTTATGGATACCGATGTTTTCCGTAAATTTAGCACTAAATATGGACTTGACTCTGAAATAGTAGCTTCTTTCTGTGAATCTTTTGCTACTTATGTTGATCTCCCCAAGGAGAAGTGGTTTAAATATCATCCTCCCATAGAAGTAAAAGTAGCTGCACCTATTAAAGTTGAAGAAAAGACTATCACTTATAATGATCCTATTGTTCCTACTTCTTATGTTGAGAAACCACCTTTCCCTGTAGGATAAAGGATCATGCTAAAGCTTCAACTGTGGTTCGTAAAAGCAATATTAAAACTTATACACCTTCTGAGCAAATTAAAGTTGAACCTGATATTGCTATTGTTAAAGATCTCTTGGCTGATAATATTGATGGGCATGTTATTTATTTCTGTGATGAAACTGCTAGAATTGCTAAACCTTGTGCTAAAGATAAACCTAGACCTGTGGTAGGCATGCCTGTTATTTCTGTTAAAATAGGAGATCATTGTTATCATGGCTTATGTGATATGGGTGCCAGTGCTAGTGCAATACCTATTAGCCTATATAGAGAAATTATGCATGATATTGCACCTGTTGAGTTAGAAGATATTGATGTCACAATTAAACTTGCCAATAGAGATACTATTTCACCAATGGGAATTGTTAGAGATGTTGAAGTCTTGTGTGGGAAAACTAAATATCCTGCTGATTTTCTTGTTCTTGGTTCCCCACAAGATAGCTTTTGTCCCATTATATTTGGTAGACCCTTCTTAAACACTGTTAATGCTAAGATAGATTGCAAAAAGGATGTTGTTACTATCGGTTTAGATGATATGTCTCATGAATTTAATTTCTCTAAATTTAGTAGACAACACCATGAAGAAGAATTACCTAGTAAGGATGAAATTATTGGTCTTGCTTCTATTGCCGTACCTCCTAGTGATCCTTTAGAACAATATTTGCTAGACCATGAAAATGATATGTTTATGAATGAAAGAAGGGAAATAGATGAAGTATTCTTTAAACAGGAACCTATTCTGAAACACAATTTGCCTGTTGAAATCCTAGGGGATCCTCCTCCACCCAAGGGTGATCCCGTGTTTGAGCTTAAACCGTTGCCTGATACTCTTAAATATGCTTATCTTGATGAGAAAGATATATCCTGTTATTATTAGTGCTAACCTTTCAGAGCATGAGGAAGAGAGATTATTGAAAACTCTGAAGAAGCACCGTGCTGCTATTGGGTATACTCTTGATGATCTTAAGGGCATTAGTCCCACTCTATGTCAACATAAAATAAATTTGGAAGAAGATGCTAAACCAGTTCGTGATCATCAACGACGGCTGAATCCTAAAATGAAGAAGTG
>NC_053025.1:483646184-483657244 GCF_003073215.2 Triticum urartu
CCACTATAGGCGGTTCCCAAACAGAATGGTAAAGTTTATACTCCCCCTTCCACCAACAAGCATCAATCCATGGCTTGCTCGAAACAACGAGTGCCTCCAACTAACAAGAGTCCCAGGGGGAGTTTTGTTTGCAATTATTTTGATTTGATTTGCATAAAGCATGGGACTGGGCATCCCGGTGACCAGCCATTTTCTCGTGAGTGAGGAGCGGAGTCCACTCCTCTTGACAATAACCCGCCTAACATGGAAGATACGGACAGCCCTAGTTGATACATGAGCTATTCGAGCATACAAAACAGGATATTTATTTGAAGGTTTAGAGTTTGGCACATACAAATTTACTTGGAACGCCAGGTAGATACCGTATATAGGTAGGTATAGTGGACTCATGTGGAATAACTTTGGGGTTTAAGGATTTTGGATGCACAAGCAGTATTCCCGCTTAGTGCAAGTGAAGGCTAGCAAAAGGCTGAGAAGCGACCAGCTAGAGAGCGACATCAGTCATGAACATGCATTAAAATTAATGAACACCCAATGCAAGCATGAGTAGGATATAATCCACCATGAACATAAATATCGTGAAGACTATGTTGATTTTGTTTCAACTACATGCGTGAACATGTGCCAAGTCAAGTCACTTAAATCATTCAGAGGAGGATACCACCCTATCATACCACATCATAACCATTTTAATAGCATGTTGGCACGCAAGGTAAACCATTATAACTCATAGCTAATCAAGCATGGCATAAGAAACTATGATCTCTAGTTGTCATTGCAAACATGTTTATTCATAATAGGCTGAATCAGGAGCGATGAACTAATCATATTTACAAAAACAAAAGAGGTCGAGTTCATACCAGCTTTTCTCATCTCAGTCAGTCCATCATATATTGTCATAATTGCCTTTCGCTTGCACGACCGAATAGTGTGAATAATAATAATAGTGCACGTGCAATGGACTAAGCTAGAATCTGCAAGCATTCAATAAACAGGAGAAGACAAAGGCAATATGGGCTCTTTTGTCAGATCAACAAGTATGCATATAAGAGCCACTTCAACAATTTAATTATGGTCTTCTCCTATCGACCCCCAAAGAAAAGAAAAGAAATAAAACTATTTACACGGGAAAGCTCCCAACAAGCAAAAGAAGAACAGGAAATATTTTTGGGTTTTCTTTTTAATTACTACTACAAGCGTGGAAAGTAAACTAATTAAAAGCTACAACTAATTTTTTTTGGTTTTTCTTAAGGTTTATTAAACACACAAGAAAAACCAAAAAAACCATGTGCCACCATACTTTTATAACCTAGATAAACACGAGGCAACCTTTTTCTTCCTTCTCAATGCCTAATAGGTATTCTAGCAATGTGCAGCTAGGCGTGTAGCATAGATGCCTCCAAAGGTGGGGCCCTTTGTACGGTTCAGACTTAACAGTTTAGCAATAATACCGCCCATACTAAAAGTGTTATCACTGTATAAACCGTGGAGCAGAATAATTATATCGGGGATACTAGGGTTTCCACAGTTTCCGCGTCCAATTAAGCAACGACTAGCAAATAATGCAAAGTAACGTAAAACAGGAAAATGTATGCTAGTGATTCGTGCATCGGAAACCTTTCTAGTTTCTCCTACAGTGATAGTATCAATAAACCCCTCAACATCATCATGATGTGGTTCTTTCCTCTTGCCTCCTCACAAAGGTACTAGTGAGATAGTGATACTGGTTGCACTTCTCTTCCTCAAAGCTCACAAGATCAGCGTTACACAAATATGCGTTAAATTATTCCTTAATTCCTGCTCGATCCTAAAGTTCTTAGAAGGCCATTCACAAGGACGCACTGGAGCGTCTCTTGGTGGCTCTTCATCAAGCATCACGCATTGCAAGCCTGGGTCCTTGCTTCCTTAACCACCTTGGAACTTCGCTTTTCCTTCGAGCTTCCTGATGAGCCCCTCAATATCTCTTCATTTTCTGAAAAATTCTGAAATTTTTTAGTAACTTCAAAATAAAAGTAAACCAAACTCAATAATATTGATAGCAACTACTCTACAAGTGCCTAGGGCCTATATCATGCATCAAAACTACTTGGAACCATATAAATTTGACATGCAAGCTCAAGAACAGGGTCACCTAAGCAGCAAAAATTTGAATGAATAAAGCACTAGAACAAAAACTAATTGGACCAAAGGAGGAGTCACATACCAAGGAACAATCTCCCCAAGCAGTTTTGTGAGAGGTGCTTTGAGAAAGGAGATCGAAAATGGCAGCAAAGTGAGCTAGAACTCAGTGCTTGAGCTGGATATTCGTGTTTGTGGGAGGAAGATCAAGTGTGTGGGTGCAGGAATAAATGGAGGAGGGCCACCATGGGCCCACGAGGCTGGGGGGTGCGCCCTAGAGGGGTGGGCGCGCCCTCCACCCTCGTGGGCAGGTGGTTGACCCCCCTGGTGTGTTCTCAGTTCCATAAATCCTCAAATATTCTAGAAAAAAATCATATTTAAATTTTCAGGGCATTTGGAGAACTTCTATTTTCAAGGTATTTTTATATTGCACGGATAATCAGATAACAAACAGAAAAATATTTATTTTTATTTTATTTAATATGAATAATAGAAAGTAAAAGTGGGGTACAAAAGGTTGTGCCTTCTAGTTTTATCCATCTCATGATCATCAAAAGGAATCCTCTAACAAGGTTGATCAAGTCTTGTTAACGAACTCATTCCGAATAACAAGGAACCGGAGAAATTTCGAATAACACTATGTTACCTCAACGGGGATATGCACGTCCCCAATAATAAGAATATTATATTTCTTCTTGACAGTAGGAAGAGGAAATTCAAAACCTCCAAATATAATCGATGGAATTTTTCCAATAGAGTTGATACTATGAACTTGAGGTTGTTTACCTCGGAAAGTGTACCTATGCTCATTACCATTAACATGAAAAGTGGCATTGCCTTTAGTGCAATCAATAACAGCCCCTCGCAGTATTCAAAAAGGGTCTTCCAAGAATAATAGACATACTATCGTCCTCGGGAATATCAAGAATAACAAAGTCCGTTAAAATAGTAACGTTTGCAACTACAACAAGGCACATCCTCACAAATACCGACAGGTATAGCAGTTGACTTCTCAGCCATTTGCAAAGATATTTCAGTGGGTGTCAACTTATTCAAGTCAAGTCTACAATTAAAAGAGAGAGGCATAACACTAACACCGGCTCCAAGATCACATAAAGCAGTTTTAACATAATTTCTTTTAATGGAGCATGGTATAGTGGGTACTCCTGGATCTCCAAGTTTCTTTGGTATTCCACCCTTAAAAGTATAATTAGCAAGCATGGTGGAAATTTCAGGTTCCGGTATCTTTCTTTTATTTGTAATAATATCTTTCATGTACTTAGCATAAGAATTGGTTTTGAGCATATCGGTTAATCGCATACGCAAAAAAGATAGGTCTAATCATTCAACAAAGTGCTCAAAATCCTCATCATCCTTTTTCTGGGATGGTTTGTGAGGAAAAGGCATGGGTTTCTGAACCCATGGTTCTCTTTCTTTACCATGTTTCCTAGCAAACAAGATCTTCTTATCATAATGTTGATTCTTTGATTGTGGGTTATCAAGATCAACAACAGGTTCAATTTCTATGTCATTATCATTACTAGGTTGAGCATCATTATGAACATTATATTAGCATTATCACTAGTTTCAGGTTCATTACCATGATTAGTTTCAGCATCAGAAATAGAAATATCATTTGGATTCTCAGGTGTTTCAACAATAGGATCACTAGAAGCATGCAAAGTCCTATCATTTTTCTTTTTCTTCTTTTTAGAAGAACTAGGTGCATCTATATTATTTCTCTGAGAATCTTGCTCAATTCTCTTAGGGTGGCCTTCAGGATACAAAGGTTCCTGAGTCATTCTACCAGTTCTAGTAGCCACTCTAACAACATATATCATTATTCTTTACTATTCAATTCATTGAGCAAATCATTTTGAGCTTTAAGTGCTTGTTCTACTTGAGTGGTAACCATAGAAGCATGTTTACTAATAAGTTTAAGTTCACCTTTAACATTAGCCATATGATCACCCAAGTGTTCGAGCATATTTGAATTATTTTTCAATTGTCTAGCAAAATAAGCATTAAAATCTTATTGCTTAGCCATAAATTTATCAAACTCATCTAAGCATGGGCTAGCAAATTTAGTAAATGGGATTTCAGCTTTATCATATCTATAGAGAGAATTTACCTTTACTACCTGTGTCGAGTTATCAAGACCATGAGTGTCTTCAATAGGTAATTGATTTGGAGTATATGTTTCTTCAACAGGCGGTAAATTAAGACCATGTATTTCTTCAATAGGAGGTAAATTCTCAACATCTTCAACTTTAATACCTTTTTCTTTCATAGATTTCTTTGTCTCTTGCATATCTTCAGGACTGAGAAATAGAATACCCCTCTTCTTCGGAGTTGGTTTAGGAATAGGCTCAGGAATTGGCTCCGAAGGTGTCCAATTATTTTCATTTGTCAACATATTGTTCAATAAAATTTCAGCTTCGTCTGGTGTTCTTTCCCTGAAAACAGAACCAGCACAACTATCCAGTAATCTCTGGAGGCATCGGTTAGTCCATTATAAAAGATATCAAGTATTTCATTTTTCTTAAGAGGATGATCAGGCAAAGCATTAAGTAATTGGAGAAGCCTCCCCCAAGCTTGTGGGAGACTCTCTTCTTCAATTTGCACAAAATTATATATATATCCCTTAAAGCAGCTTGTTTCTTATGAGCAGGGAAATATTTAGCAGAGAAGTAATAAATCATATCCTGGGGACTACGCACACAACCAGGATCAAGAGAATTAAACCATATCTTAGCATCACCCTTTAATGAGAACGGAAATATTTTAAGGATATAAAAGTAGCGAGTTCTCTCATCTTTAGTGAACAGGGTAGCTATATCATTTAATTTAGTTAAGATGTGCCACAACAGTTTTCAGATTCATAACCATGAAAAGGATCAGATTCAACCAAAGTAATTATATCAGGATCAACAGAGAATTCATAATCCTTATCAGTAACAAAGATAGGTGAAGTAGCAAAAGCAGGGTCAGGTTTCATTCTATTAATTAAGATTGCTTGACTCCATTTAGCTAATAATCTTTGAGTTCAGTTCTATTTTTGTGCAAGCTAAAATAGCTTAAAGAAGCTTCTTGATCAAAGACATAACCCTTAGGAATACAAGTGATTCTTCATCATCACTTTCATCAGTGATCATCAGATTCAATATTTTCAATTCTCTAGCCCTAGCAAGTTGTTCATCAAGAAAATCACCAGTGGCAATCAGTAGTATCAGGCATAGAGGTAGTTTCATCATAAGTATCATGCATAGCAGAAGTGGCATCATCAATAACATGCGACATATCAGAACGAATAGCAGAAGCAGGTGTAGGTGTCGCACAAGCTTACTCAAAACAAAGGTGAATCAGTGCAGAGCTAGATGGCAGTTCCTTACCTCCCCTCCGTAGTTGAGGGATAGATCTTGGTTTTTGGATCTCTTCAAGTTCTTCATAATGATAAGCAGATATATAATCCCAAGTGACTCAAAGAATAGAGCTATGCTCCCCGGCAACGGCGCTAGAAAATAGTCTTGATGACCCACAAGTATAGGGGATCTATCATAGTCCTTTCGATAAGTAAGAGTGTTGAACCCAACGAGGAGCAGAAGAAAATGATAAGCGGTTTCCAGTAAGGTATTCTCTGCAAGTACTGAAACAAGTGGTAACAGATAGTTTTGTGATAAGATAATTTGTAATGAGCAACAAGTAACAAAAGTAAATAAGGTTGCAGCAAGGTGGCCCAATCCTTTTTGTAGCAGGACAAGCCTGGACAAACTCTTATAATGATGTAAAGCGCTCCCGAGGACACATGGGAATATCGTCAAGCTAGTTTTCATCACGTTCATATGATTCGCGTTCGGTACTTTGATAATTTGGTATGTGGGTGGACCGGTGCTTGGGTGACTGCCCTTACCTTGGACAAGCATCCCACTTATGATTAACCTCTATTGCAAGCATCCGCAAATACAACAAAAGTATTAAGGTAAACCTAACCATAGCATGAAACAATGGATCCAAATCAGCCCCTTACGAAGCAACGCATAAACTAGGGTTGAAACTTCTGTCACTCTAGCAACCCATCATCGACTTATTACTTCCCAATGCCTTCCTCTAGGCCCAAATAATGGTGAAGTGTCATGTAGTTCGATGTCCACAAACACCACCTAGAGGAGAGACAACATACATCTCATCAAAATATCGAACGAATACCAAATTCACATGACTACTAATAGCAAGACTTCTCCCATGTCCTCAGGAACAAAAGTAACTACTCACAAAGCATAAACATGTTCATAATCAGAGGGGTATTAATATGCATATAGGATCTGAACATATGATCTTCCACCAAATAAACCAACTAGCATCAACTACAAGGAGTAATTAACACTACTGCAACCAACTAGCACCAATCCTGGACTTGGAGACAAGAATTGGATACAAGAGATGAACTAGGGTTTTGAGAGGAGATGGTCCTGATGAAGATGTTGATGGAGATTGCCCTCTCCCGATGAGAGGAGCGTTGGTGATGATGATGGCGATGATTTCCCCCTCCGGGAGGGAAGTTTCCCCGGCAGAACAGCTCTGCCAGAGCCCTAGATTGGTTCCGCCAAGGTTCCGCCTCGTGGCGGCAGAGTTTCGTCCGAGAAGATGGCTTATGATTTTTCCCATCGAAAGACTCCATATAGCAGAAGATGGCCACCGGAGGGCCACCAGGGGGCCCACGAGGTAGGGGGGCGTGCCCAGGGGGGTAGGGTGCGCCCCCCACCCTCGTGGGTAGGGTGTGGCCCCCTGGTAAAGTTCTTGCACTCAGTATTTTTTATATATTGGGGATTCAAGACTTTTGGAGTTGTGCAGAATAGGTCTCTAATATTTTCTCCTTTTCAACCCCAGAATCCCAGCTGCCGGCATTCTCCCTCTTTATGTAAACCTTGTAAAGTAAGAGAGAATAGGCATAATTATTGTGACATAATGTGTAATAATAGCCCATAATGCAATAAATATTGATATAAAAGCATGATGCAAAATTCCTTTCGATAAGTAAGAGTGTCGAACCCAACAAGGAGCAGAGGGAAATGATAAGCGGTTTCCAGCAAGGTATTTTCTGCAAGTACTGAAATAAGTGGTAACAGATAGTTTTGTGATAGGATAATTTGTAACGAGCAATAAGTAACAAAAGTAAATAAAGTGCAGCAAGGTGGCCCAATCCTTTTGTAGAAAAGGACAAGCCTGGACAAACTCTTATAAGATGTAAAGCGCTCCCGAGGACACATGGGAATATCGTCAAGCTTGTTTTCATCACGTTCATATGATTCGCGTTCGGTACTTTGATAATTTGGTACGGGGTGGACCGGTGCTTGGGTGCTTCCCTTACTTGGAAAAGCATCCCACTTATGATTAACCTCTATTGCAAGCATCCGCAAATACAGCAAAACTATTAAGGTAAACCTAACCATAGCATGAAACATATGGATCCAAATCAGCCCCTTATGAAGCAACATATAAACTAGGGTTTAAGCTTCTGTCACTCTAGCAACCCACCATCTACTTATTACTCCCCAATGCCTTCCTCTAGGCCCAAATAATGGTGAAGTGTCATGTAGTCGACGTTCACATAACACCACTAGAGGAGAGACAACATACATCTCATCAAAATATCAAACGAATACCAAATTCACATGACTACTAATAGCAAGACTTCTCCCATGTCCTCAGGAACAAAAGTAACTACTCACAAAGCATAAACATGTTCATAATCAGAGGGGTATTAATATTCATATAGGATCTGAACATATGATCTTCCACCAATTAAAACAACTAGCATCAACTACAAGGAGTAATTAACACTACTAGCAACCTACTAGCCCCAATCCCGGACTTGGAGACAAGAATTGGATACAAGAGATGAACTAGGGTTTTGAGATGAGATGGTGCTGATGAAGATGTTGATGGAGATTGCCCTCTCCTGATGAGAGGAGCGTTGGTGATGATGATGGCGATGATTTCCCCCTCCGAGAGGGAAGTTTCCCCAGGATCAGCTCCGCCAGAGCCCTAGATTGGTTTCGCCAAGGTTCCGCCTCGTGGCGGCGGAGTTTCATCTGAGAAGATGGCTTCTTAATTTTTTCCCATCGAAAGACTCCATATAGCAGAAGATGGCCACCGGAGGGCCACCAGGGGGCCCACGAGGTAGGGGGGCGCGCCCAGGGGGGTAGGGTGCGCCCCACCCTCGTGGGAAGGGTGTGGCCCCCCTGGTGAGGTTCTTGTGCTCAGTATTTTTTATAAATTTGGAAAACATCATCCGTGAAGTTTCAGGACTTTTGGAGCTGTGCAGAATAGGTCTCTAATATTTGCTCCTTTTCCATCCCAGAATCCCAGCTGTCGGCATTCTCCCTCTTTATGTAAACCTTGTAAAATAAGAGAGAATAGGCATAAGTATTGTGACATAATGTGTAATAACAGCTCATAATGCAATAAATATTGATATAAAAGCATGATGCAAAATGGACGTATCAACTCCCCCAAGCTTAGACCTCACTTGTCCTCAAGCGAAAAGCCGAAATCGAAAAACATGTCCACATGTTTAGAGATAGAGGTGTCGATAAAAATAAAATACGGACATGAGGGCATCATGATCATTCTTAGAACATCAACTTACATAATTCTTTGTCATATAATATCTGACGATAGAGTAATAATTCAATCACAATATCAAGTATGAATCGTAAACTTCATTGAAAACTAACAAACTACAATCTCGGTCATTGAAGGAATTGCAATTTATCATAACATAGGAAAGAGTCAATGTATAAGAGCTTTTCAGCAAGTCCACAAACTCAACCATCATATAATCTTTCACAATTGCTGACACTCATGCAATACTTATGGGTATGGAGTTTTAATCGGACACAGAGAAAGATAGGGGCTTATAGTTTTGCCTCCCAACATTTTACCTCAAGGGTAATGTCAACAGTAATAGTTCATGAAAACTCACATCCAATTAGCCATATATACCCGGATCTTTCCAACATATTGTGCTTGCCAAAGGATAAAATGTAAAAAGGAAGGGTGAAGATCACCATGACTCTTATGCAATGTAGGAGATAAAAGTAAAAGATAGGCCCTTCGCAGAGGGAAGCAGAGGTTGTCATGCGCTTTTATGGGTTGGATGCACAAAATCTTAATGCGAAAGAACGTCACTTTATATTGCCACTTGTGATATGGACCTTTATTATGCAGTCTGTCGCTTTTATTACTTCCATATCATACGATTGTATAAAGCTTATTTCCTCCACACCAATCAATCATACACATTTTGAGAGCAATTTTTATTGCTTGCACCGATGACAACTTACTTGATGGATCTTGCTCAATCCATAGGTAGATATGGTGGATTCTTATGGCAAGACTGGTTTAAGGGTGTTTGGAAGCACAAGTAGTATCTCTACTTGGTGCAATGAATTTGGCTAGCATGAGGGGGAAAGGCAAGCTCATCATGTTGGAAGATCCAAGACAATATAATTCATCTCAGATGTAAGAAAACATAACCCATTACGTTGTCTTCCTTGTCCAATGTCAACTCTTTAGCATGTCATATTTTAATGAGTGCTCACAATCATAAAAGATGTCCAAGATAGTATATTTATATGTGAAGACCTCTCTTTCTTTATTACTTCCTATTAATTGCAACGATGACCAAAACTGTGTTTGTCAACCCTCAACAACTTTTATTCATCATACTCTTTCTATGTGAGCTCATTAATCTCCATAAGATTCACATGATCTCTTTGTTTCTTTTTATTTTTCTCTTTTCTTTTATTCCTTAGGATCATGGCAAAATAATCAAGCCCTTGACTCAACACTAATCTTTATTATATAGCTCACGGACTCGATTACATAGAAGGATAATAAAGCAAAACTCACAACTAGATCATACTAAGAACTTTTATTCTACTAGATCAAGATATTACCAAAAGGATCGAACTAAGAAAAAATAAAGATAAAAGTGATGGTGATACGATACCGGGGCACTCCCCCAAGCTTGGCAGTTGCCAAGTGGAGTGCCCATACCAGATACTCAATTCTTCTTTGTTGGTGGAGAACGTGGTGGTGATTTTGTTGATGGCGTAGGCTTGTCGTCCTTCTTCCAAGGCATAGGCTCACCATCATAGAAGGATGACCGAGTCTCTGGGATCCTCAAATCTGCAGCCAAACTCATCCTTTTGAATCTATATTCATACTCACAGTTTTGGTTTTGCAGGTCATAGATTTGAGCTTGAAGGTGCTCGATTTTCTCGTGAAGCTTGAAGATGGTCTCCCCGATGTTGTCGGCATCCAGCTTGTGTTTGTTGGTGAACTTTGCGATCATCATGTAGTTGGAGTTGAGTCCACGCTCCACCATCCCCTGACACTTGAAAACTTGTTGCTCCATTGCTTCGAGCCTCGTCTCCACGCTTCCGGTCCCTTCGGTCCCTCAGCATCACGGATGTGCAGCAACCCATCACGCATCTCAATGGTTTGAGGGTGTCGCTGCACCTCCGCGAGGTAAGGGTTGATGACCTTCTCGAAGAACTTGTCCTTGGTGCACTTGGAGACGTCATGATAATCTAGATCTGTCAGAAAAATAGCTCGAAACAAAGACAGGAGATTTTTGCGTGATACGGGAGTCAAAACCCCCGGAGATTATATAATGAATTTTTACCGACCAAAATACGTGTCGTGTACGAAAACGGAGTCCGGAGAGCACACGAGGTGCCCACGAGGTAGGGGCGCGCCCAGTAGGGTAGGGGGCGCCCTCCACCCTCGTGGAGCCCTCGTGTCCTTCCGGACTGCTGCTTATTTTTCTATTTTTCTAAATATTCCAAAACGGAGAAATATTGCCTTAAAAACTGTTTTGGAGTCGGTTTACTTACCGTACCACATACCTATTCCTTTTCGGAGTCTGAAACGTT